>NC_083463.1:1462960-1482960 GCF_030014155.1 Tachysurus vachellii
TCTATCTGTTTATCTATCTATCTAGATTCACCTGTCTGTGTCAGAGAGAGAGAGAGAGAGAGAGAGAGAGAGGAAGCACAGAGAGAGAGAGAGAGAGAGAGAGAGAGAGAGAGAGAGAGAGAGAGAGAGAGAGAGAGAGAGAGAGAGAGAGAGAGAGAGAGAGAGAGAGAGAGAGAGAGGGAGGGAGAGAGAGAGAGAAAGAGAGAGAGAGAGAGAGAGAGAGAGAGAGAGAGAGAGAGAGAGAGAGAGAGGAAGCAGAGAGAGAGAGAGAGGAAGCAGAGAGAGAGAGAGAGAGAGGAAGCACAGAGAGAGAGAGAGAGAGAGCGACAGAGAGAGAGAGAAAGCACACTGCCCCTGTGTGTATTGGGGGGAAATGCTTTAGTCATGATCAGGGGTTTTGGCTGTAGAGAGAGTGGAGGGTGGAGTCCAGGATTAAACTGGAGAAACATTTCTGTCCTGGTTTAGACTTCACTGCACTCAGTAACACAGAGATGTGAAACACGTGTCCTGTCGTGTCACAGTGTACATTAGTGGTGGCTCAAGCAGTTAAAGCTCTGGTTAAGGATCAGGGTTAAGGATTATAACACTGACATCTTCAGGACAGTGGAGTTTTCTGGGTTTTTCTGTTTGTCTTATTAAGTTTAAAAGAGAGAATAAAGTTGAGCTGCTGAGGGGACGAGTGTTTATAACTGAGAGAACAGAAGAGATGACAGGAACAAACTGGGTTCAGGAAACTGAATGTTACTAGAGCTGGATAAAAGTGATGATGTAACAACATGTATTTATTTTCAAATTACTTTGATGTAAGAGGAATAAAAAATGTGTGTGTGTGTGTGTGTGTGTGTGTGTGTGTGTGTGTGTGTGTGTATGTGTGTGTTTGTGTGTGTGTGTGTGGGTGTGTGTGTGAAGGTGGGAACACAGTCATTCAAAGGGGGAAAGACTGAGAGGAAACAGCACTGTTCTGTGTGTAGACAGATCTTAGACATTGATGGAGCCTGTTATAGAGGTAAGACACACACACACACACACACACACACACACATAAACACACAATAAAAACAGAAGGTACAGAAAGGTAGAAAGGTTCGAAACATTTTTTTTTGTTTCTTACAGAATGCAAGAGTGCAGCTAATAGTAACAGTGAAACAAAGGTACGTCTCAGATCTCCATTTACACACACACTTACACATTTACGCACACACACACACACACACACACACACACATTTACACACACACTTACACATTTACAAACACACATACACACTTACACATTTACACACACTTACACATTTACATATACACACAAACACTTACACATTTAAACACACACTTACACACTCTTACACATTTACACACACACACACACACACACACATTTACACACACACTTACACATTTACACACACACACAGACACACACACACTTACGCATTTAAACACTTTTTATCAACAGCAGTGTTCTTCAGCACTGTTAATATTGTCAGGAGCGACTAGCTACAATAACAATGCTATTAGTCTAACCAAATTTTTATTAGCATGTTAGTAGCTGATGTTTTCTCAGTCGGATTTAGACATTTTAAGTTCAGTGGATCTTTCAGTCCCTAAAAAATCCCACAACAGTGAGCTTACTGTTCAATATGTTTCTTACTGGAAATCAGCCGACTTCAACTAAGTAGTTTGCTACCAATGTTGTGGCTCTCAGATGATTATGCACACTAACTTTATTTAATGATCTGTATACGATTTGAGTCTTAAATATATAATAAATGATATGTTTGGGTTTTATGGGTTGTTGTGTCGTCAGAAATCGTGTTCCAGTGATTCCTCTCATCCAGAGATTCAGAGTCTTCAGCAGCGCCCCAACAATAGCTGAGGTTGTTTCTTTAATAACGTAGCTTTTCCTGTAACACGTTAGGTTTTTCACCTAGTAGTTGTGTAGCATTGTAGTGATACACGGCTGGGGATCCATTTGCAGCAATTTATTGACGATTTACACAGACGAAGTCAGACAGGCAATGATCAGGATGGGCAAAAACACTAATATCAGAGGATAGGCAAAATCGGAATCGTGAACAGGCAAAAGGTCGGGGCAGGCAGCAAACAATCAGAAAAGTCAGAATCAGGAAACAGAGTCACAACGGGAAAATCAGAACACAGGTAAATGCTCAGAATGACAGTACAAAAACAAGTCGAGACCTCGCACTGGTATGAAGTTCAAGTGTGGTTTAAATAGAGAGCGGAGATGAGGAACAGGTGGAGGTGTAATCAGAGTGAAGGATAGCTGATGGGAAGTGCAGTCCGGAAGCGCGCTAATACTCCGGGGGCGCGTTGCTCGTGACAGATCCCCACCCCCACCCCCCCACGAGCGGCTCCCGACGCGAGGATGTTTGCGGCGCCGGGGTCGACCCCGTGAATGGGGAGCTGGTTTGTCGGGGTGCCGTTGGTGGTAGTTGGCGGCGAGCACCCACGAGCATTCTTCCGGACCGAATCCCTCCCAGTCGATTAGATACTCCAAGCGGCCCCCTCGGCGTCTGGAGTCGAGTAGTTCGCGAACTTGATATACTTCCTCACCGTTGACTAGCAGTGGCGGCGTTACGGGCGGTGGTGTCAGGATCCTCTCTCGGCTCATCGGCGGGCTTCAGCAGAGAAACATAGAAGGTGGGTGAGATGCGGTAGGTGGCCGGTAGTGCGAGGCTGTATGAGACGGGGTTGATTCGCCTGAGGATTCGGAACGGCCCCACATACCTGGGACTGAGCTTAGGGCAGGGAAGGCGGAGGCGGATGTCACGGGTCGAAAGCCAAACCCACTGGCCTGTCTGTCAGCCTGGGTTTTCTGTGCCCTGACAGCTCTCCGTAGCTAGGCGAAACCAATCAACGACGGCCGGCAGGTCGGTGGGAGTGTCAGACCAGGGGAATAAGGGGGGCTGGTAGCCTAGGACACACTGAAAGGGTGTCAGGCCGGTGGCGGGTTTGATCAAAGAGTTCTGGGCATATTCAGCCCACATCAGGTACTTGCTCCACTCCTTTTGACTGTGTTGACAGTAACTTTGGAGAAAGCGGATGATTTCTTGATTGAGGTGTCCAACTCCTGGTGCATGTGTGACAGGAAGTCGGCCTTGGTGTTCTTGCTCCCTGGTCTGTAGGTTACTGTGAACTGGAACCGAGTGAAAAACATGGCCCCCCGGGCCTGGTGTGGGTTCATGCATTTAGCAGCACGCAGGTACTCCAGGTTTCGGTGGTCATTGAGGACGGTGAATGGGTGCTGTGCACCTTCTAACCAGTGCCGCCACTCCTCGAACGCTGCTTTCATGGCCAGCAGCTCGCGGTCTCACATCTCGCAATTCCGTTCTGTTGGGGACAATTTGCGCGAAAAATAGGCGCTTGGGAACATTTTATTGGCGGATCCCTGGCGCTGGGACATTATAGCTTCGATTCCCGTGTTGGAGGTGTCTACTTCAACTATAAACAGCCGGTTCGGGACAGGGTGATGGAGAATCGGTGGTGAGGTGAAGCTTTCCTTTAGTTGTTTGAATGCTGAGTGCGCCTCCGGTGACCAGGTGAGGTGGGTTGGTGCCTTTCTTGTCGCCGAGGTGAGGGGTGCTGCGATAGTGCTGAAGCCACGGATAAAGCGGTGGTAGAAGTTCGCAAACCCTAAAAAGCGTTGTAGCTCTTTGATGGTCTGTGGTTTGGGCCACTGTAACACCGCCTGCACTTTAGTGTCATCCATGGTGACCCCCTCTGCCGAAATGACGTACCCCAGAAAGGCCGTCGCGGTCTGATGAAACTCTCATTTCTCCGCTTTGGCGTATAACTGATGCTGGATGAGGCGTTGTAACACCGCCCTCACGTGTTGGATGTATTCTTCCTTGCTTTCAAAGTAGACGAGGATGTTGTCGATATAAACGATTACCCAGCGGTCTAGCATGTCCCGGAACACATTATCAATGAACGATTGGAAGACCGCTGGACTGTTCGATAGGCCGAACGGCATGACCAAATACTCGTAGTGGCCTGATTGGGTCGAGAAGGCGGTCTTCCACTCGTCCCCGTCTGATGCGGATCAGATTATAGGCGCAGCAGAGGTTGAGTTTCGTGAAGTACCGCACGTGGCGGAGTTGTTCCAGGGCTGACGGCACGAGTGGAAGGGGGTACCGAAACTTCACTGTTATGTCGTTGAGCACTCGATAGTCAATGCAGGGTCGAAGCCCCCCCGTATTTTTTCTTGACGAAGAAGAACGACACTGGAGACACGGAGGGGTGAATGAACCCTTTCTTTAGCTCCTTCTGAAGATATTCATTCATGGCTGCGGATTCCGGCTGTGAGATGGGAAAGATTCTCCCTCTAGGTGGCGTTACTTCTGGCAGGAGGTCGATGGCGCAGTCATAGGGATGATGTGGAGGCAGCTCTGTGGCCTTGGTTTTACTAAATGCCTCTGTGAGGTCTTGGTATTTGTTTGGGAGGCCGGGGATGTCGGAGGGTATCGGCGTGGTGTCTGTGGTGTTGGGCTGGCAGAGCTCCTTCGAGTCCCGGCGGTGTGTAGCACATGCATTGCCTCAGCTGGTGATGCGCAGCTCGGGCCAGAAAATGATTGGGTTATGGAGCTGGAGCCATGGTAGGCCAAGGATGAGGGCGTGTCGTGGAGAGTGGATGATGTGAAAAGAGAGACGCTCCTGATCTGATGTTGGTCCCCCACCTGCAGGCTGAGATCCCTGGTGAGGTGTGTGATGCGTCCCTCTCTAAGTGGTCATCCGTCTATCACCTCCACTGCTAAAGGGGACACACAAGGGATTACCGGAACGTTATGAGTTTGAACGAATTTCCAAGACATAAAATTTCTGGCTGCACCCGAGTCATTAAGTGCATAGAGTTCCACACTCTCTCCTTGAATCTTGAGCCCCACGCTGACTTGAGCGCAGCTCTGTGATTGTGGGATGACGGAACTCACCGGATTCTTTCGCCTTCACGGTGGTCTGGTCGGGCGTGAGGTGCGTGTAGTCGATCTGCATTGGCTCGGGGTATTCGGGACGTGTGGCCGCGCGTGTGGGGGCGCGTCGGAAGCGCATCAGGTTACCCGGCTGAATGGAGAGATCCACAAACTCGGACAGGCTCCTTCCCTCGTCCCGGCAGGCAAGCTCGGCTTGAGGTCCGGGTTTAAGCCCTTGGGGTAGAGCAGTTGCAGGGGGCGTTCCTCCCAGCCTGCTTCCACGACGAGAGTGCGACATGCCAGTGCATACCGTTCTCAGCACAAATGCCGTTCTCTCTCCACACCGTGGTGGCCCAATCCAATGCTTTGCCAGTGAGTAGGGAACAAACTAAAGCGATACGGCTGTTCTCCGTTGGATACAGGGCCGGTTGTTGTGCCACGAAAAGCGAACACTGCATGAGGAAACCCAGACAGCCTCCAGGATCACCGTTAAACTTTTCCGGGAAGGCGAGACGGGGACCGGTGGTTGCAGGAGCGGGATACATCGTGGTCTGGGGAACCGGCGCTGGCGCCGGAGGATTCGGTGATCCGGCGGCTCCTTGCAGCCCTTGTAAAGCCGCAGCGAGCTCTTGAGTGAGCTGGGTGAGGCGCGTAAGCTGCTGGGCCTGACCGGTGAGCTGGGTTGCGAGCTGAGCGACAGCTGCTGGATCTTCGGTCGGCGAGGTCTCCTGTAATCGGAGGCATACGGCTGGGGATCCCTTTGCAGCAATTTATTGACGATATACACAGACGAAGTCAGACAGGCAATGATCAGGATGGGCAAAAACACTAATATCAGAGGATAGGCAAAATCGGAATCGAGAACAGGCAAAAGGTCGGGGCAGGCAGCAAACAATCAGAAAAGTCAGAATCAGGAAACAGAGTCGCAACGGGAAAATCAGAACACGGGTAAACGCTCAGAATGACAGTACAAAGGCAAGTCGAGACCTCGCACTGGTATGAAGTTCAAGTGTGGTTTAAATAGAGAGCGGAGATGATTAACAGGTGGAGGTGTAATCAGAGTGAAGGATGGCTGATGGGAAGTGCAGTCCAGAAGCGCGCTAATACTCCGGGGATGCGTCTCTATCGGACGGCGGCTCGTTGCTCGTGACAATACATCACAGTTCAGTCATAAATCATGAATGCTAAGACTAGTCTCTAGATGTTCCCACAGAAACCCAGACAGTGTAGCTCCTTAGATGGTCCTCGAAGCATCTCAGTCTCACGATTCTCACAGTGGAGAGTTGAGATCTGCTAAAGTGTCATTAATGTATGGATTACGTATTCACGGTGGGGTGCCAATACTTTTAAATCTAGCACTTCAAAAGGCAAGGTTTAGTTTAAAAAATTGAACTGCTGAATAAAAACTGGACTCTGTCCTCATATGTTAAACTCAAAATATCCCACTGCTTAACAATTTCATTTTTATACATTCATTTTAATAAAGGGTGCCAATATTTCTGGAGCTCATCCAAACCACAGAGTGCAGCTGTTCTTCTGTAATCTCAGAGTTCTCCGGTTTCTCTCACGCTGTGTTAAGAGTGTGGGCAGGGGGTGGGCGGGGTGCTGGTGTGTGTGTGTGTGGGGGGGGGGGGGGTACAATGAGAGGGAGAACAGGGTTGGAGAGTGTTCTCCATGCTGTTAGAACCCATGTCAGGGGAAAGGAAGCAGAGCGGAGAACCCGTGGTCCTAAAGGTAAAAACACCTTCCTCTTTATGTTCTGTTGATGTGAGCTAGAGTTACTAAAGATGAAGGAGAAGAAACAGATGAATGGAGTAAGATTTAGCAGTCAGATCAAAGAGCAAACGGTTACAGTACGCTTTTATTCTAGCTTTGATGAAAGAGCCATAATGTTCCAAATGTCTCTTCTTCTCCTTCTTCTTTCCTTTATGTGTGTGGTCTTCATTTCTCTTCTTATATTCCTTCTTTTCTCTTTTTTTTCTGATGAATCAATAGTGGACTAACGACGACATTTTAAAGTTGATAATTTCCTGTAAAACAAACACCTTTAATAAAGTCAGTGTGTTTGATGATGATATTAATGTGACATTGAATTCAGTCACTTTTTCAATAAACTGGTCAGTTATTCAGAGTCAGTTGGTCAGTCAGACAGTCAGTAAGTCTAAGTGAGTTTGAGTCAGTTCAGTTCAATTCAGTTTTGTCTGTGTAACGCTTTTAATAACAGACAGAGTCATTCAGTCAGAGTCAGTCAGTTAGTTAGTCAGTTAGCTAATCAAGAATTGGTCAGTCAGTTGGTCAGAGAATCAGTCATTCGGTCAGAGAGTCAGTCAGAGAGTCGGTCAGTTAGTCAGTCAGAGAGTCGGTCAGTTAGTCAGTCAGAGAGTCGTTCAGTTAACGACTCAGTCAGTTAGTCAGTCAGAGAGTCGGTCAGTTAGTCAGTCAGAGACTCATTTGGTCAATCAGGCAGCCAGTTTGAGAGTCAGACAGTCAGTCAGTGAGTTGGAGGGGTTTGTTTGTCACCCTGCTGAGACAGGATGCAGTAAAGTCTCTCCCATGTCTCTCATTATTACACACTCTGGACTTGTTTCCTGTTTGTTGTGTCCAGACTGCACTTAGGCAGATATTAAAAACTCATTAGGATTCAGTGTGTGTTGTGTGGATTGTGTGTGCGGTGTGTGTTGTGCGTATGTGTTAGGCGAGTGTTAAATTTACACATGCAATAAGTCAGTGAGACCAGCTGATCATCTGAAATAGAGTTATAGAAATAGTTTCCTAAATCCACTAAGCATTTCACTCATCTCTCTCTCTCTCTCTCTCTCTCTCTCTCTCTCTCTCTCTTTCAGCTGTTCTCTTGATCTCTTTTTATCTCTATTTCAATCAACTCACTATTTTAACTCGACTCTGACATACCTTTATTCTCCATGTTGTGTGTCAACATTTTGGACAAAAATGAAAAGACTTAATGTGCAGCGGTGGTCATGTGACCTGCAACGGACATTAATCTATAAAACATTCTCCTGGAAAACGTCCTCATGATGTTTTTAACTGAAATCCTGTTACTCTGACTTGTAGAAATGGATGCACGTTTCATCAATGCGGTGTTTCAGTGTTTAATTAGTAAGGAGATCGCTGTAATTGACTTCCTGTGAATTTATCAGCTGCAGTGTTTCTGTTGATGTCATTCAGGTCACATTAAAAAAAAGTGTAGAAATAAAAAAGGACATTTTTAATTGTATTGTTGGTCTGCCATAAACACCATATATCTGTTTAACTTAGGATAAAGCAAGCAAATCATCGATATATAATACAGTGACACACACACACACACACTGGTGTTAAACATTAGCAGATGTGTCCCGGTGTGACATTAAATTAATGAAGTCAGAGGATGTCTGTAAAAGCACACAGACACTCGATAGTGTGTCTGTGCACATCTGTTTATGTCACTATGGCAACCATAATAAATAAATACAAACACTGTCACTGATATCGCAAACACAGAATACATTTGCTGCTTGTCTGCTTATTTTCTACACCAGTGTATTATTTTCAGATAAATGTGATGGTCCTCATCTGTCCTCATCTGCCACCTAGATTTAACATAATTTATACTTTTTATTTATACTAATGAGTTATAGAGATTTAGGTAAGTAGGTAAGTTCAGTAAGTGATAAGACACTCTGTGTGTGAGTGTTTAATAGCAATTTGTATTTCTTAAAGAAATGTTTATATTAATGTAGTAGAGGTGAGTTAGTTCCTGTTGGCATTTAGGTTATAGCAACCTCTCGTTATTCTATCTCTTCACGTGTGCGTGTGTGTGTGTGTGTGTTTGTGAGTGCGTGTGTGTGTCTGTGTGTGTTTGTGAGTGTGTGTGTTTGTGAGTGCGTGTGTTTGTGAGTGCGTGTGTGTGTCTGTCTGTGTGTGTGTTTGTGAGTGCGTGTGTCTGTGTGTTTGTGAGTGCATGTGTGTGTGTCTCTCTATGCGTGTGTGTGTTTGTGAGTGCGTGTGTGTTTGTGAGTGAGTGTGTTTGTCTGTGTGTGTTTGTGAGTGCATATGTGTGTGTTTGTTTGTGAGTGCATGTGTGTGTGTTTGTGAGTGCGTGTGTGTTTGTGAGTGCGTGTGTGTGTGTGTGTGTGTTTGTGAGTGCGTGTGTGTGTCTGTGTGTGTTTGTGAGTGCATGTGTGTGTGTGTGTTTGTGAGTGCATGTGTGTGTGTTTGTGTGTTTGTGTGTGTTTGTGAGTGCATGTGTGTGCGTGTGTGTGTGTGTAAATGGCAGTTTATGAGCTCCAGCTCCATATCACATTGCCATAATGACACATTTTTCTTCCCCCAGACGGATTAGTTTCTTACAAAAATAAAAATAAATAAAAAAGGTATTCACAGTTTATGCAGGTAAAGTGACGTGTTATTGTATAGTGCACATCCTTAAGTAAATTGTCTGGAAATTAAAATTGTGTAATTCGCAAAGTTTTAGGATTTTTCTTGAGTCAAATCATCTGTGAGACAACAGTCACCTTTAAACCTGAAAAGATAGAAAATGCAGACTGAGGAAGAAGTTCTTTCTTCGCTGTCAAATTCAATCAAAAGACAATTTAACAATAAAATACTTTAAAAAAATGAATATATTGTACAAATAATTGCTGTTAAAACCAGAGAATTGAATGGACAGCATTTTATTTTCTGTTCTCCTGCTGTTGAACTTGCTAAAACTGTCATGGTAATATAATATCCTGGTGTTTTCCTGTCATGTGGTTGTTCTTTAGATGATCATGATGTGCAGGAACATGAAAAGATCTCGAAAAGATTTCTCTCACATCTCCATCTTTTGTCTTCTTCTTATGACAACTGTGAAATTAGCACATGTACAAAATCAGCCTGGGATCTCATTCCATGTTCAACAGATTCAGAAGTTCAACATGTTGTGATTTGAAGTTCTGAAGTCTGCGAGGTCTGTCTGGCAACAGTGTCACCTTTTTCTCTCTCTTTCAGTCATCTAAAAGTCAAAGCAACGCTCCTCTCAGGTATGAAGAGTCAGTACAGTATAATGATCTCAGAAAATTTGTTTTTGGTAGTAAACAACTGCACTCGTTCCCTTTGTTGTGAAGGAGTGACAGCGTGGAGAACGTGATGGAGAACATCATGGAGAGCCGTTATGATTTCGACCTGATCTACATCACAGAGAGGATCATCTCTGTTTTCTTCCTACCAGACCTGGATGAACAACGTTATCGCAGAAACCTGAAGGAAGTGGCAGCCATGTTGAAATCAAAACACCAGGAGAAGTTTCTGGTTGGTTGTTCTTGTGATCATCATCATTATCATCATTATTATCAACTCCCAAGCTGTATCACAGTGAATCATTAGCGATGTTCAAATCACATCTTTTTCTCCTTCAGGTCATAAATCTATCTGAGAAACGTCATGATATCTGCAGATTAAACCCCAAGGTATGATTTTAAAGGAAATCTGAATACTCTAAAAGCTAAGAAATCCAAGGCTGAATCAGAGCTAGATTGATTCCTTACAGTATAAAGGATTTGATCATTAAATAAATAACTAGTTTAAAAATGTTGTGTATCATATCCAGCATTTATTTTCTCTGCAGAACCCAGAACATGAGGCATTGTTCGTGTTCAGGGTTCTGGAGACGTTTGCACCTCAGTATTCAGTTTAGAAGAAATGATTCTATTGTTTGACTCATGTCCTATAGTTGAGTTGATTCAGGGAACTTTTCACATGGTGTGTTCTCACCCACTGTGTGGTTCTTGAGGCAGGTAGGAACTCAGCGATTACACTCGGGTCTGAGAGCGTCTGAGCGAGATGATCTCCGTCTGCTTTCGTGTAAACTCTTGTGAGAACATGATTAGACTCTGAATACACTGGAGTTCAGAAAGTGTATGAAACCTGCCAGCATTTTTTTGTTGCCTCGACCTGATGAAGTTGAACCAAAGCACAGAGCCGTAAAACCGTAGAAATACCATGTATTCTGAATACCATTAAAATTAAGCTAAATGAGATAATGAAGACCAGATGCACCACATAAAATGTATTGAACTTAGATCATTATCAAATCATTTATTGAGCTCTTATTCCAAGCTAGATGTGATTTTCTACTCGCACTTGGTAAGAGTTTGTTTATTACTCAGCCCCCTATTTCTGTTTTAAGAGGCAGATTGCAGTTTTATACACCTGAGATCAAATTTCTTTTTGGTTTTTAGTTTGTTTAATTGTCAGCAGTGTTAAAGCAAGCAACACCAAAATGGAAATGAATCGAAAGATCTAATTTCACTCTGATTGCAAACTTGGAGTTTAATCGGTTTCTCACTGCAACTGAAATCAGATTGAATTGGACCAGGGCCTCCTCGCTTAGACCCAAGTGTGATCGATACCTTCTTACCTGCCGAAACAACAGCAGTGAGGAGAAAAAAACCCACAGGTTTTCTATTCAGCCTGATTAAATACTGTATATATAAAAAAAAACACTCAGGGTAATTGTATTTGATGCTCTAAATGCTCTAACATGTGTCTCTTCACCTTCATGTGTCTTGAAAATAATCTCAGGTTTGATAATGATCTTTAATAAAGTCACCTTGTGCCTGTACCTGTCAGGTTGAGGAGTTTGGTTGGCCGGATCTACATGCCCCGCCCCTGGATAAGATATGCACCGTGTGTAAGACTATGGAAGGCTGGTTGAATTCAGACCCCCACAACGTTGTTGTGCTTCACTGCAAGGTCAGGGGTTAAAGCATTAATGTGTAACTGTAGGACTGCAATTCTATATTGTGGATGGAAGAACAGCCTAATGAGATCTCTCTCTCTCACTCATTCATCTTCTACCGCTTATCCGAACTACCTCGGGTCACGGGGAGCCTGTGCCTATCTCAGGCGTCATCGGGCATCAAGGCAGGATGCCTAATGAGATCTGTTAGATGGAATTACTACAAAGGACAGTTTTGATAGGGAGCTTTGAAACAATGTGGTTATTGCTAGACTTTAAACTGCACCTTTAATAAGGACTTTAAAAATAACTGTTAATAACTTTCTCAGGGGAACCGGGGAAAGACTGGAGTAATAATAGCAGCGTACATGCACTTCAGTAAAATATCAGCTAGGTGAGCGTTTATACACACACTCATTCATTCAGTCGTATTTGTGTTGTGGTCCTCACTTTACACATTCTCATGATCCTGTGGATGATTCTGTGGCAGGATAGACCACGCTCTCAACACTGTCGCCATGAGGAAGTTCTGTGAGGATAAAATCTCCTCGTCTCTACAACCGTCTCAGAACAGGTTCGTCACCCAACTGAAGTGCAGAATAATGAAGAATTTTGTCTAAAGATTATTTTTCCTTGTACTGGATCTTATTCCTGTCCCATACAGATATATTTATTACTTTTCCGGGCTTCTGTCTGGTGCAATCAAGATAAACAGCTCGTCTCTGCTCCTTCAGCAGGTTCATATACCAGCTATAACCAACTATGAGCCTGGTGAAGGTAATCACACTTTATACCGCCTCAATAAAACACTTTAAAGGAGATGTTTGTGATGTTTAGTGCCCTCTTCTGCCTGAAATTGCCATTATAAATAAAATCTCAAACCCAAAACCTTTCACCTAATTAAACTTGATTCTTTTTGGTTAAAAATTAAATTAAGTTCCATTAAAAACAAGGACATTTTGGTGTCTATTAAACTCTGGTGGCTTGTACAATTTACAAATTAATGCTTAATGATCAACTTATGAATACTCTAAATACAATATTATATTTATATTTTTAAATATTAAAATTTATATCCTAAAAGGTTCAAAGCAAATTATTACAGAATTTTTGCTGACCAGTTAAGAATTTATATAACTATTTAGATAACTATTATATATGTATTATTAAAATGATAATTCTTATTAAACTAATCAATTATAATTGAATTAACCTTTGTTACTATAATAATTAATTCATTTCTAAAAACCTTTCTTTCATATTTATTGCTTACATTTTTTATATTCATTATTAATATCTAAAATAGAGATATTCAAAATGTCTTGCATGTTTACAGTGTCATGTCTGCCACCTACAGTATAATCTGTATATTGTTTGTGTATTTTTTATAGCATTTATTACGATATAATATCAATATTGATGTTGCATCATGAAAAATATGTTATTGTTCGGATGTCCATGGCTGTGGATTTCTCTCTCTCAGTTTATGCACCGTTCCTGAAGATCTATCAGTCTCTGAAACTGGTCTACACCTCAGGAATATAGTGAGTCGAGTCTCATGGCTTCATTGTTTCAGATCAGTGAACATTATATCTACAGAAGAACTAAACTTGCTTGTATTTGTTGCAGTGAAACCAATGGCTCCATGAAACGGACGTTGTGCTTCAAAATAGAGCCAGCACTACTATTGAAGGGGGACATTATGGTACCGCACCTCACCACTGTGCAGTGCGTAACCTCATCAAAAATCTGAACATTTTAAAATTGTAAGTTTTTTCTTCTCATCTCTAGGTGAAGTGTTACCATCGGCGCTCAGGTGTGTGTGAAAGAGAGTGTGTGTTTAGGGTGCAGTTTCATACATGTACAGTTCATGGATCACAGCTTTGGTTTGGAAAGAAAGAGCTGGACCATGCATGCACAGGTGTGTATTTACACACACCTTAAGTATGGAAGTTACTAAAAAACATAAAACCAACCTCCCCCACACACATTACCTTCATATTTTATTATTTACGCTGTTATTGATTCTTTTAGATAAACACTATCCAGCTGATGCAACAGTAGAACTTGTGTTCTCTGGCAGTCCAGCACAAAAGAGAGGTGCTGATTCTGTCATGTTAACACTCATACTATCCATCATTCCTGTCAATGGTTATACTCAATCTCTGTTAACGGAAGTGTGTCTGTATTTAGGAGAGGAGATTCAAAAGAAGGACCCTAGGGGGAGTCCACATATCAGCTGCACAGATCCTGTAGTGCGCTGGGACTCATATGAAAACTTTAATTTTCATCATGAGGACAGTATAGAAGGTACGTACACACACAATATACACAAACTTGATTGTTTTAGGAGTGTGAAATAGAATTTAGATAGAGTATCTTGGAACACTGGACCTGGTAGAGTAACTGCAAAAGTAGGAGGGAGAGGTCAGAGTATCTGTGAAAGTGGTCTATATATTTGAGGTAGCAGGCAGGAGTTCAGTTAGAGTATTCAAGCTAATAGACAGGAATTTACATGAGTATATGATGTAACAGATGGTAGTGGTCTGAGTTTCAAAGGTAATGGAAATGAAGGTCATTGTATTTGATTTAACAGGCAGGAGTGGTCAGACTATCTGAGGTAATGGTCAGGAATAGTACCTTGAGCAATTGGTTGTTCAGTGGCTAAGATATTGGACTACAGCTCCCAAGGTTGTGAGTGCCGTAAATATAAATGAATAGTCAAAGAATGTGAGATAATGGACAGGAGTTTTCAGAGTATCTGAAACAATAGATGGGAGTGGTCAATGTATTTGAGGTAAGGAAAAGGAGTGTTTAGACTATCTGAGGTAATGAGTGCTGTATTGGACAGAGTATCTGCGGTAATGCAGACATTAGAGGTCAGTGTATCTAATATAGCAGACAAGATTGCCCAGAGTATGTAAGGTTAAGGATGGAAGTGGTTATTGTATCTGAGGTAACAGGTAGGGTGGAGTGTTTAGAATATCTGGCAGTGCAGGTGTAAGTTGTCATAGTCTCTTCTTTAGGAGGCAGGGAGTATTTGTGAGTGGGTGGGTGTGGTAGTTACGAAAGCTAGCAGGAATCATCATAGAAACTGTAGAAATAGGAGGTAGAGAATAGTGTGGTAGAGATAGGAGGTAGAGTCTCTATAGGATTGAGTAGGAGTGGTCTGAGTGTTTTTGCACGTGATTGGAACTAGTGTGTGTCTCTGAAAGTGAATGGGAATAGTCTGCAGTGTCCATAGAATTGGGTGGGTCCATTGCACATCTCTAATCCATGGCCTGTCCTCTTTTGACAGTGTAGAATAGACACGACATAGCGATCATATTGCCTAGGTAAATATAACACCATTCTACATAAGCACCCCTAAAGTCTCTTTACTGTGTCTCTGTTTGTTGCGTAGATATCTGTCACACTCGTGGCCCACTTGACGGCAGTTTGTACGCCCAAGTGAAGAAGCGGCGCATACCTGCCTCTGTTTCAAACAACCCACAAGTCATCAACTCCTCCACTCCCAGTCAATTACCCAATATTAGCTCTGACACCGTTCATCGTTCCACTCGCTCTGAGCTTGAGGAATCACCACTTTCTTCATCTCATTATCTTCACCAAAGGGAGGACAAAGAAAGAAATGGGGAAAGAGATAAACCAAATGTGAGAGATAAGGATCGAGAGACCGCTATACTAGATGATAACGACTGCTCTCGTCTCCGGGTGGAGCGCGCTTGCTGTGGTCGTCCTTATTCCCACCCTCATTCATATATGAATCCTGATTTGTCCAAGACTCATTCTCAAAAACTGCAACCCAAACACTACACATTGCCTTGTACTCGTGCTTCCTCTCTGCCTGTCTGTGAGCCATGTGGGTCTCAGCCAAACTTTTTGTGGGAGAAAGGCCACTGTCAGCATCACTGCACTCGGTCATGTTATACTTACCCCTCACCAGAAACATACAGCTATACTCATACTCGTTCTTCACACACACTTCCTGTACAAACTCACCTATTCTGTACAGGGGATGCATACCCTCTGCTCCATTACTCTCCTCTAGCCCACAACCATACCCATATTCCACCACCTCAGTCTTCTCACCAATCCCTGCCTTCCAGTCCTTACCATGAGTTACGCTTCAGCTCAACTTCACCTACTTCTTGTTCCTGCAGGGACTGCTTGCGCCTGCGGGAGGATCTGTCCCACTCTCTCAGAGTGAGCCAACTTGAAAAGCTCCCTTTGCACAGAGAACCAGAATTTGGATATAGGCGGGAGGGGGCTGTGCACTGGACAAGAGATGGTGATATGGATTCGCAGGACCCAGACTGCTGGCAGCACAGAACTGTTATGCCACCCATCCTGTCATCCTTTGGATATGGACATAGACATTGCCATTCTATGTCTAAACAAGACCATCCAGTATGTGGAGCAGATCCCCGACCAGATCCTTCGTCAAGTCCATATCCAAGCCCCCACAGCAGTGGATACCATAGCCCCCATCTACCCTGGCCCTGCTCCCCACCATATGTTAGAGATAGTCCTGGCTATGCTTCCATGGCTCAGTCTCCAAACTCATCTCCATTAGCTCACACTCCTTCCCCAAAAAGGACCAGTCTTTCCCAACATTACATTCAGAGCACCAAATCTGGAAAAGAGCACAATATCCTTTTCAACCTCACAGGTATGACCTATTGCATTACTACTCAAACAACTCAAAAAAACAAAATACTGCAGACAGCACATACCATGATTTACCTCATTTTTTCCTATTTTGGTCATTTTCCAACTCCTATGTTAGCTAACTCTCACCTCACCTTATCACATTATAGATACAGACCAGGAAGATAAGGTAGACATCCAGCCACAGCATCTTTCTTTAGATCTGTTGCTCATGCTATGTCACAGGCTGATGATTTCACTCAGAAGAAAGTACTCAATCTAATAGGGATTGCATGCAACACAGGCTCAATCAAACAACCATGTGGCATAACTATCAACACTCCTGATATGATGGGGATATATACTGTAATGAGAGGCCTTAGTGTTGAGCACTAATCTATTATTGACATTTTAAAGCATAGTTTTGTTTGACACTCTCTTCTTTCTCCACTCTCACTCCCACTATCTTATGAACATTAAGAAACATTAATATTTTATTAGAATTTTATTGCTAGCTCAAGTCTTGGCATTTTTTCAAGTTTGGAACAGAAAGTGAGAATTTAATATGAGAGAGTTACAAAGAGAGCTGTTGACTATTTCACAATTTCAGCCCTGAACTTGATTTCTATATATCACTGTTTATTGTAAAATAAAATTATAGGTTTTAAATACATGAACTCAACATTTTTCTTCTTTTGCAGAAGTCTCAGATAAACATTCAAAGATGAAAATTCCCCAGGATGTTTCTACAAAAGAAGATTGTAATAATATTGTTTCTCTGCAAGTCCAAAACAGGTACATAACTTATTAATATTCCCTTTTATATGCTGTTGTTTGTAACTTCATTTATGGTATTAATTAGTATTTACCAAATCTTTTCTGGACTTTACAGTGAAGCACCACCAGTAGACACAGAAGTGTTAGTCAATTGTGATGTTGCACATAGAGATTCTCCTTCTAGCAGCAGTACCTCACCTGAACTTACCAAACAGCCACAAGTGTCTGAGGCAAAAAATCCAGAAGTCACAGAGTCCACATCCACTACAATCCTCATAAGTGAACCCAACGAGTCGAGTCAAACCTCTGAACCACAAGTCACAGCTTTGGAAGTAGAGTCACTTTTGTCTGTCACTCAGGAACTGGGGAATACCATATTGCCTCCTAAAAATGAAAATATCTCTACATGCCCATCAGAAAGAAGCTCCTTGTCTGAACTTCTTTTATTGGACCCCATTTCTGAGAAACAGAGCCTGACCCCACCAACTGACAGGGTATCGTTCCATGAGGATGGAAGTAATAACGATTTGAGAGCTCCCTCCCCAGTGCCGGATGGCTACATCACACCCTTGTTCCCTTTGGCATCAACCAACTACCCTCTGTTGACTGTGCCTCATCTTCCATACACTGGCTACACTGCAATTACCATTCCTTCTTACCCTCCTCAACCTCCTCTCCCTGAAAAACAGCGTGTAAGTCCTTTCCAGGATTCATCCACAAGCGCGTCCTCGGTCAGGTCATCCGTAGCATCTTCCACCTCTTCTTTTCAGTTTCCAATTACACTCTTACCTACTGCAGATACCAGACAAAAAGGGACTCTAGAGCAAGAAGCTCGCGTTAGTGCCAAATTTGTGCAGGACACCTCCAAGTTCTGGTACAAGCCTGGAATCTCTAGAGATCAAGGTAAGGCAGAACAGACTTTTCTTTATTATACCCGTGTGTCTTCTTAAAAAATGGGTGTAATTAGTATAATTTGTTTTGTGTCCTATAGCGATTGCTGTTTTGAAGGATAAAGATCCAGGCTATTTTCTAATACGGGACAGCAGTTCATTCCAGGGTGCCTATGGGCTGGCTCTTAAAGTGGCCACACCCCCCGCTTATGTCAGCAGCCTTGGCCACACCTCTCACTCACAGGAGCAGCTGGTCAGGCACTTTCTGATCGAGAGTGGAGCAAAAGGAGTGAAAATTAAAGGCTGCCAAAACGAAATGTACTTTGGTGAGAAAAAAATGTTGATCCTGTTGCTCTCTGTTGGTCTGGGGCCAGATTTACATTTTGTTAAAATCAGCCATAATTTATCGTGTGTAAGTTTAACACAGATTAACACATCGACCTGTTGCATCGGAACCTCTATGTATCGGAACCTCTATGTATCAGAACCTCTGTAAAACAAGTTAGCAAGATCTATATTGTCTATATAAGTCTTTCTCACATCTGAAATTTAATTAGTTAAATGTCTGAATTCAACTGACATCAAAAAGTCCAAAAACGTGGCAATGGTTTTGAGTTACAATGGTTTTACAGTGAGCCCCAAACTGAGGCAAAAGACAGAACTATAGTGCTTCAAGAAATGCCATGTGTTCTAGCTAAATTAATCTTCATTGTCACATCTGGTTCCATGTTCTTATCATGCTATGGCGCACACTTGTTAAGTTATGAAAAAAAACATTTCTAAATATGGTTTCAGTTTCACATACCCATCACAAAATGTCTATTTTTTGTCTAAATCAAAGAAAACAAATAGGAAATAAACCAAAGTAGGAATTCAGCTCTAAATTCAGGTTCGGCTAACAAAATAACAGCTGCGTTAGTTAAGAAGTGTTGGTGCAGCTGTCTGCTGTTTCTGATCCAGGTTTTCTTTATGTTTGCAGGCTCTCTGTCTGCTCTGGTATACCAGCACTCCATCACACCTGTCTCTCTACCATGTAAACTACAAATCCCAGACAAAGGTATCTCAATTACAGTACACACATGCTTACACTTCCACCTCACAACCAGAAGACATGTGCTGAGGGTGTGTTGGTGTGTTCCAGATCTTGTAGGAGAGCTGCAGGAGTTGCAGAGTGACACCAACACCAGCACGGCTGCAGAACTGCTCAAACAGGGAGCTGGTGAGCATCCGTCAAACCAACCTGACAACAAATAAAGTTTTACTTCCTTTTTCTTTTTGTTTTTTACTGTGTTTGTATGCGTGTCTGTCCCAGCCTGCAATGTTCTCTACATAAACTCTGTGGACACCGAGTCTCTGACTGGTCCACAAGCCATCTCCAGAGCTATGAAGTGCACTCGGGTTCAGAAACCCTGCCCTTCAGCAACTGCAGTCCACTTCAAAGTGTCTAGTCAGGGCATCACCCTTACAGACAATCAACGCAGGTATACATCACATGCAGGCCAAACTATGATAGATGTTGGTAAACATAAAAAACTCAACATGTACCAAATAAATTAGCCAAGCAAACCACCAGCTGCACACACGCTAGCTAGAGAAGGACTTAAGTCTGTTTCAGTGGATGGAACAAACGCACACTTCCTGGTTCATTCAGATGCTGCATCCAATCATAGGTCACTTTTCTTTACAGATGAACGTTAAATAATATTTTTCTTTTTAGGCTAATGAAGCAAAAACTCTTAAAATAAAATATCTGGTGTCAGTTAATGATGTTTTGTCTGTTTCTCTGTAACGTTCTACATTTAGACTGTTCTTCAGGAGACATTATCCAATCCACAGTGTTATATTCAGCTGTGTGGCTCCAGAGGATCAAAGGTAAATGTGCACATGTAGAAACTGTGTTTTTTTTTAGCTGTAATCCATCACTTCTGTATAAAACTGTATAAAAAATGTTTGGTAAAGAAAAGTGTGTTTACTCCAAACGGTCACATCAATATAACAGAGGAGAATAGAGTTAAGTGTAGAGTATAGAGAAGAGCAG
>NC_083463.1:1485460-1490460 GCF_030014155.1 Tachysurus vachellii
GTGAAGAAACGAGTGTTAAAAGCTGCTTTAACAGAAGCAAAATAAAAGGAACGATCCTGTTTAAACATTACAATGTACATTAGATATAACAATAAATGGATAAAAATATTTTTTTGATTACATGAAAAAATACTATTGTATAAGAGAAATAAAACATAAAAAGGAGGTTCGGTTATATGAAAATTATTCATTATTTTACTAAAACAGCACAACGCTGAATGTTTTATTCTTCACAATATACATTCGCTAGTGAGAGAAATTATGCTTTTTTTTATTTGGTTTCTGTTTTATTGGTGAACGGAGCAGTATTTTCAACCATGTGTCCAGTAAACACTGCAATATCTCACAGCTTTGTATTTATACGTCTGACAGTGATATATAGCACGATTTTTTTAACGTGTTTAATAAAATGAAATTTTTTAAATGTTTTATTCTTTAACCGACTTGGACTCATTGTCCATTAAACACATTACAGATTTTAACCACCAAACGTTGTAACATCCGTTTTTAATTTACATTAAATAAAGTTATTATTGCTGTCATTATTTGTCTTTTTTATTTATTTTATGTTCTATTAGATTCATGAAGAACAGCATGTTAAACACTTGGTATTGTTTCGGTTCGATTTTTTCAATATAACACAAGTAACACATTTAAATATGAATCTAATATTAATCTTGAACTTTTGTATTATATAAATCTTTATGGGGGCACGGTGGCTTAGTGGTTAGCACGTTGGCCTCACACCTCCAGGGTTGGGGGTTCGATTCCCGCCTCCACCTTGTGTGTGTGGAGTTTGCATGTTCTCCCCATGCCTTGGGGGGGTTTCCTCCGGGTACTCCGGTTTCCTCCCCCGGTCCAAAGTCATGCATGGTAGGTTGATTGGCATCTCTGGAAAATTGTCCGTAGTGAATGAGAGTGTGTGTGTGTGTGCCCTGTGATGGGTTGGCACTCCGTCCAGGGTGTATCCTGCCTGATGACGCCTGAGATAGGCACAGGCTCCCTGTGACCCGAGGTAGTTCGGATAAGCGGTAGAAGATAAGAGTCAATCTTTATAATAACCTTTTGTTCTATGTTTATGTTCTGTAAAGCTGCTGTAAAGCTGCTTAGAGCTTTCAATATATTAAAAGCTCTATACAAATAAACTTGCACTGAATTGAATTAAAGTAACAAATAACTGAAGATAGCTGAAAAAATCAATTTATTTATTTTCTTCATAGCAGAATGAATATTTCTGTAGAAAGGAGGACAAAAAGACGAGGTCCCACCGAGATTTGAACTCGGATCGCTGGATTCAAAGTCCAGAGTGCTAACCATTACACCATGGGACCGTGCGCGTGCAGGAAACGCCGGAAGTGTTCTATATAAATCTCATCAACCATGTATTACTTTTTAATGTTATAAATAAACATGCTGACTGTGGAATATGTTTTCAGGGATCAGTTATAACACATAGATCATGATAATAAATAATAAGTCTTAAATACCGAAACTTAACCATGTAACGAGGTTAGTCTTCTTAAAAAAACGTTAAACATTTTTTCTAATTTACGGCACTTTTATTGTGGTGCAATAATAATTTAGGTAATACATTATATTTCTTACATGATATTTTATAACTATAGCGCACAGATATATACATATATATTATAACAACACGTTATGGCAAGTTAGAAGCATATGAAAGATTACAAGCCGTTTCATGAAATAACCACAAGAGGGAGCTGCTGCTCATGTTCCGCTGCTATCGACCCTATTACGTCAATATGGTCGCCATTTTGAAAGGGTGAGATCGAAGCGGAAGTCTATTCAAGTCTATAGAGACATTCAGCTCTATACGGTGATAAAACCAATTTTAACTCGCTTTTATGTTTATGTTGTTAAAATTTTGCATTTTTGCATTTTTTTGCATATTTATCTCCAGGTAATTTACGATAATATGTATTTAATTCAGACTCTCTCGAGTTGTAGTTTTTATTTCTGGTAATTTTGTTATTTAGAATTTCGAGAAGATTTCAGTAAACAATTTCATGAACAGTTCTGCATAAGAGGACGATTACTGGTTAAAAAAAAATTTTAATAAAAAAAAATTATTAAAAAAAATTCAGTTTGGTAGCTGAAAGAGTCGACTCTTATTTTATGATCTGATTTGACTCACTAAATAGATCCGGAATTGTCTTCACTATGTCTATCTATGTTGTTTTGTACCAAGACTAATTAAATGCTAATAAAATAAAATTATCATCATTACACTGTGTGATTAACAGCATCAGAATCAACATCATATGTGACTCCTCTGATATGTGAGTCACCTAAAAGAGCCGATTCGAAGAATCGATTCTTTACTGAACGACACAACATTGACAGGAGTCTCAGTAACAGTCAGAGTTAAAGCAGTAAATGTTCCTGGTTTCTGTTTTATTAGTAATTTTATTGAGAGAGAATAAAGAGAGGCTGGTGAGAGACCAGTCTTTACACCTGCTGTAAGAGAAGTGACTGACAATTCACACCTTGGCCACAACCTCTTACAGCTCCTCTTCTCTCAGGCGATACACAGCTTACCTAAACTTACTAAAACTGACAGACAGCAGACAGTCAAACTGATTAACAACTCACTATAACTCACTATAATTAGATTCCCTGCTTTATATCTATAAGTACTGCATTATCAGAACTGTCAGTCATCATATCATCTGTATATATCACACACACTACTGCTGCTGTGGAAATTGTACAAAAGCATAATATTACATAACATTGTTATTTACACTCTCACACTTTATGTACATAACTGATCTGTTATATATTCTGTATTTATATTTAATATTCATAATGTCTATTGTATCACATCTGTGTTGTATAGTATAGTGTTATTTATGTGTGTATTGTATAGTATAGTGTTATTTATGTGTGTATTGTATAGTATAGTGTTATTTATGTGTGTATTGTATAGTATAGTGTTATTTATGTCTGTATTGTATAGTATAGTGTTATTTATGTGTGTATTGTATAGTATAGTGTTATTTATGTGTGTATTGTATAGTATAGTGTTATTTATGTCTGTATTGTATAGTATAGTGTTATTTATGTGTGTATTGTATAGTATAGTGTTATTTATGTGTGTATTGTATAGTATAGTGTTATTTATGTGTGTATTGTGTAGTATAGTGTTATTTATGTCTGTATTGTATAGTATAGTGTTATTTATGTGTGTATTGTATAGTATAGTGTTATTTATGTGTGTATTGTATAGTATAGTGTTATTTATGTGTGTATTGTATAGTATAGTGTTATTTATGTGTGTATTGTATAGTATAGTGTTATTTATGTGTGTATTGTATAGTATAGTGTTATTTATGTCTGTATTGTATAGTATAGTGTTATTTATGTCTGTACTTTTGAGAGTCACAAACAGCTGGAACCGAATTCCTTGTGTGTGTAAACATCAACACACTTGGCCAATAAACCAGATTGTGATTCTGATTGTCATTAAACAACATTAAATCTAACTCTTAATAGATTTATGGATCCATAATGTAATCTCCGGCATTACTCTCACCTACTTAATGTTATGTTGTGTAAATTAATGTTATATTGTGTAAATTAGATCGCCCATGCCTTTAGCAGGAATTATGGTTGTTTTATTTATTTATTTATTTATTTACTTACTTACTTTCTTATTTATTTATTTATGGGTGATCATGTGACCTGCTCAGTGTTTGCAGTCGTGAACCACGAAGGACGTTTTCTTTACTATTTCTGTTCAAAGACTTCAAATGAACAATCAAACTCCACAAGCGACATTCTTTTCTCTTTTCCTGGACTTTCAGTGTACAGCTGTGCCTTTAGTCTCAGGCGCTGTAAACAAATCCAACACAATTCAGGCTATGAAAAAAAAAATAATAATTCTAAAAAACCTCTAAGCACGAATTGTTCGAGACGTGCACCAGTTCTTTTAGTTTCTTTACGTTCCTCTCCATGCTTTTCTATGCTGTGTGATGATTGGCTGGACAGCCTTGACCTTTGACCCGCCGTGAGGCAATTCCATTGTAAAGGTTTTTTCCCGCACATTCCAGCGTGATGTTTGTGTTCTCTGCAGAGTTCACGGCCTGTTGCATCACGTACACACGTCCAACAAATGCACGGAGGAGATGGACAGAGAAAAAAAACAGAAAGGAAAGAAAAAAAAGGTTTTTTATTCACAAGCACAGAATTAAAACAGAACAGTTTCATTGAACAGCAGAAGATCATAATCATTATAATGATGATGATGATGATTCCCTTTTTTTGATAAAACCGCTTCATTAGAAGCTTTCGACAGTGAAAACATTTCACTATAAAAAGAAATTTAAGATGATTTGGACCCCAAAAAAGCTATTGAATATAATGTGGATGGATTTATCACATCTGATCACGTAATCAGTCACACACCTGTGTGTGTGTGTGCATCAGTACCTGATGTCAGAGCGTTCGAAAGCATGCTGTGTTATGAGTGACTGATTCTGACCAACCACTAACAATCTGAAAAACACCTGATTTTATCTGTAGCCTGCTAAAATGAAAGCATTTACAGTTAAAGAGTTAAAACTGCTGCTTTAAAATAAGTCAGGTTTAAAGGCTGCTGATGATCTCAACATCAACACAACATTTTATTTTATTTAATCAAAATTTTATTTAATCAAGAGGAAGTGAATGAAAGTCAATCTGTAATATTTTGTTGTTCATTAATAATCCTACAGTTTTAAAGCTGTGGTTCACACCTTCGACCTGTTGTGCATGTGGCTATTTGTTTGTTTCAGGGTTGTTGAATTTTTTTCTGGCCCGGAAATGAGCTCCTCCCCTTCTGATTCCCCTTCCCCCAATTTCACACGTACCAGATTTTCCTCGAATGTCGTTCGTAACGCTGGACGTGACACGGCCAACACCCTGCACAGACTGCACACAGAAATGAAGACTTCACAGACTGCAGCTTTAAATAAATTTATTAAAATGATCTTTGT
>NC_083463.1:1495460-1507960 GCF_030014155.1 Tachysurus vachellii
ATAACTTCACTAATAAACAGTTACGATCGAGAGGCTGAGAAACATTTCTACAGCCATTAAAGATTGATCTTGGTTCTATATTTTTATTACTCTACATTTCTCCGGTTTTATATCATTATATAGCCGATAAACATCTCTATAATCATCCTGTCAGTTAAAGACATCTGAGTCCCGAGCTCTGATTGGTCAGAAGGTGTTGATTAGTTCTCTAGAACAGAAGGTTATGTTAATGATTGGTTATCGTTTCCATAGCAACCCAGCAGGTTTTCCGTCATTTCCGTAACGGTGTCAGCGCTTTGTAACAGTCAGTGGTGAAGCTGGAAGTCCCACATCTCTGTCTCTGTGTTTAATAAATGTTTAACTGTTTATATGCAACAGGAAATGGATAAAAATATCATGTCATTTTTACTACAATAATATTGTAAGTGATCTGATAACTTTATGATGTGAGCTATAGGGCAATAATCAGTGACCACACACACACACACACACACAGACCTCACATTTGTGTAGTTAAATGTGCAATGATTCATATACATGGTGTGTGTTTAATTTTTTGACAGCTGTGTATCGGAGGCTGAAGAGCTTCTAGGCTGGTAAAATTAGATCCTGCGCACACACACACACACACACACACACACACATACACACACTATTGAGTTGCATTAGCTCAGTGTTGATCGCAGGCTCTGGAGCGGCTGCTGCCGTTGTGTTGAAACCTTAAAGCCTGTGTGTGTGTGTGTTTGTGTGTGTGTTTGTACACACAATTCTCTATTGCATTCTGTGGTCTGATTATTTGTTGTGAATGAGAACATGAACTTTGCTAATTTTTCAAAGTGCCAAATGTTTCTGCTCCTGAACCTCTGGGTTCTGTTTCCACCAAACACCAATCCAGTATGATAAAGTACCAGATATTCTGGTTTTGGTTCCTACATCCACACGGAATGTTTTGCTGCAACAGGTCTGCGAGAGACAGTCATTTATTGCAACGCTAGTGGAGGCTAAGAGGGCGGGGCCAACATCCAGGAGAAAGTTCTCAGAGTGACGCTCCAGTCATTTTGGTTGTTGATGTTGGTTCCTGAAGCGGTTGCTGAGTCTCGCTGTGCTGCTACGAGCTCAAAGACTTTCATCAACATCAGTAAATCCAGCAGCGGTGTTTACACCACAAATAAATAACAGAAACTCTGAAAAGCAAAGCAGGACAGATACAGAAACTCTACCAGATTATATTTAACCATAAACATCTCTAAGAAGATTAGTTTGGATATTTATGGAGTTGAGAAACAGCAGCACTGACAACTCGTGACTGAAACATACAGAAAGGTAAAAGAAGCGAGGATCGAAGCACGTTGCTGATTTCTTGCTAACTCCCGAGTGCATTAGAGTGCTACGTTAGCGAGTTAGCGAGTAAAAAGTGTAAAGGTTTTTTCGTCCCTCGGTGTTGGTGATCATTCTTTAAGATTTTCTCTCACATGGCTGGAGATGGTTTCTGTCATCTAACTAGTGACGATCTGTTTGTACCGAGTTTCCCCCAGGAGATGTTTGGTCACGTGCGCTATAGGAAGACACCAGTGACATTTATTTTCTCTGTGCGTTTATTGTTTATCAGTCACATCAGATCGATGTTTGATCACGTTGGCTGTTTATTAGCGCTACAGCATACGCTAGCAGAACGCAACACACAACGACTGATACCTCGTACTGTTACTCTAGTGATGATGGTGATGATGATGATGATGAAGATGAAGCGATTATTTTATGCTGCCTTAACTTAACTCAATAATGTAAAGCCACGAAGTAAGTAAAAAACCCACAAGGCACGTCTGTGTTTGTCATTTGTTAGCATGGTGTTAGACAGCCAGCTGTGCTGAGCTACACATGTAGTAGGTGACTGTGTCTAAAGCATTTGATGTCACTCGCTGAACTCGAGGTAGACGAAACCGTTCTGAGAAGTCGAATGTGTATTCCCTTTGTGTTTGTTTTTTTTCTAGTCCTGGGTTAGAACCTTGACTGTCGCCATGGCGATCGCTTCACTTCCAGTGGTTTCTAATGGAAAATGAGATGCCGTTACTAAAATGTTAGATCCTGTTGGAGTTCCCGTTTTGATGTTTTGATACTCCACAGATGTGTCCTGCCGCTCCGAGACATTCTCACGGGGAAAAAATGTTTTGAAATAAAATATAAATCTATTAAATAACCACAATGTGGAGGACTGGAAATGATTCAGTGTCATGGTTACAGCCTGATGTAGCTGTGTTAATAATGTAATTGAAACGTGGCCTCATGTTTGGGTCGTTATTGTGGTTGTGTTCGTTTCGGGAGTAGGAATGTGTGTGTGTGTGTGTGTGTGTGTGTTCACCATTTATGTAACTGTAGAAAGAAGCTGTGAGGCCTTGACTGGAGCGCTGTACGGAGGCCCATCTAAGGGGAGGCTGTGTGTGTGTGTGTGTGTGTTTTCACGGTATAGAGGGTCCCTGTACGGAAGTAGGGGAAAGAGAGGAAGGAGGAGTTGTGTGTGTGTGTTGAGTTACAGCAGGAGTAAACACACCTATGGGGAATAACGTCCTCGCTAACACAAACTGAGTGTGAGTTTCTCATCCACCTTTTTAACTGTTAGCTCTCTTTCCTACCCCAGCATGCAGCTTGGGGGAATGAGGGCGGGGCAGTTATGTAAGGAGGAACACATGACGGGGCGTGCTGTTACAGGAAAACAATCCACTGCGCTGCTGAGCTACGGCCCTGACGTGAGAGACGTAAGCTGAAGCGAATATTAATCATTTCACCTTTAACTGTATATAGAGAAACAGCCGTGTGTGTGTGTGTGTGTGTGTGTGTGTGTTGATTATGGATTATTACTCCTCTAATATTCCTCTCCCACCACAGCACTACACATACAGTGTTTTATTAATTATAAAGAAAGACGTGACTTTTTATCTGTTTATAGTTACACAGATTACAGATCAGCATCACCAACCTCTCACGCTTAATCAGACAAAAACAGCTTGTACTGTTAGTAAAACAGTAAAACTGGTCTCTGATTGGCTGTTGGAGCTCTGTGCTGCTCTGTAATTGGCTGATGGAGCTCTGTGCTGCTCTGTAATTGGCTGATGGAGCTCTGTGCTGCTCTGTAATTGGCTGATGGAGCTCTGTGCTGCTCTGTAATTGGCTGATGGAGCTCTGTGCTGCTCTGTAATTGGCTGATGGAGCTCTGTGCTGCTCTGTAATTGGCTGATGGAGCTCTGTGCTGCTCTGTAATTGGCTGATGGAGCTCTGTGCTGCTCTGTAATTGGCTTGTGGAGCTCTGTGCTGCTCTGTAATTGGCTTGTGGGAGGTTTTCCAGAATTCCCAGATGTCTGATGGTTTTTTCCGCTTTTTTAATTATGAATTTTAAAAACATTTAGGATTTTAAATAGAAGCTATATTTCAGATATTGTCTAATAGAATCAATCTTCTCTTAAAAAAGATTTAAACATGTAAACTTTTCCTGAAATTCAACTAATAAAAATATAATTTCCTTGTAACAGATACACAAAGAAAAGAATCATACATTTTGTTTTATTTTATTTTATTAAACCTTTACATGTTTACAGATCCTGTTGTAGCTCCTTCTAAGTTTATTTTAATAAATATTCTAATTTATTCTCTTTTGTATTTATATAATTGAGGCCAATACATTTATAATAATAAATTAAAATTAATATTTTATCTAATTTGTTCATTTATTAAATAAAGCTGAATTGTTAGATTTCGAAAGTTATTAATTAAAAAAAGTTAGATTTAAAAAAATTCACAGCTGTGAAATAATTACGCATTATTATTATTTTGTTATTTTATTTATTTTCCACATAGACATTTAGCAGTTTCTTTTACAATAATAAAAATCAGGAGCAAAAAAAACTTTTAGTTTTAACATTATTTTTTCAAGTAATTGAAAATGATTATTATTATTATTATTATTATTATTATTGTTGTTGTTGTTGTTCTTATTACTGTGTCGAGTCGCTCTGTAAGAAATGTTTTTTATAACACGAAGATAGCATTACATAAATATGGTGTGTGTGTGCCTGTGTGTGTGTGTGTAGGTTGTGAAGGACGAGGTCAGCATTTCACTTTAGCTTTGATTGACGTTCAGTCTCTACACGTGATTCACGTTCTCCAGCAGATGTATTTAGCCACAAGTTCTAGGAAAAACCGAGATGTTTGGTGGAAAATATCTTTTCTGAGTGTATCTCAGTGAAGAAGTGTGTGTGTGTGTGTGTGTGTTTCTGGAGGAAAGAGAGACTGTAGTGCAGCCTGGCGAGGTCTCTGCTGAAGGGTTCGTTTAAGGACACCAGAATTTAATGTGTGTTCTGGACCTGAACTGACCCAACAGGCTCACACACACACACACACACACACACACACACACACACACAGACAGAGGCTGGAACTGGAATAACTGTTATTGAGGATGTGTGGAGGGTTTTGTGAGTCTTGTGTGTTTTTTTTTTTTGTGTGTGTGTGTTGCATGTGTAAGGAGTATTGTGCATACTGTGTGTGTGTGTGTGTGTGTGTGTGTCAGATCCAGCACAGCTACTTGTGTAGCAGTAAATCAGTAAAAATCTTAAAGTGCTTTTCATTTTGTGTAAATTTGGGGGCGGAGCTACCGTTCAGCTCAGAGTATGATGTCACTAATTCCAACCCAACCGTGCCTCATATGCAAATTAGTGTACGATTTTATATATAGCATTTTATTTAGAAATGTTTAGCTAAGAAAATCGTTCTGAGTTCGTTATGTATTTCTCTAATGTTAGCCATGAACAGAATCGTGGTTGTCATGGCAACGCTGCTGTTAAACCAATCGGTGTGAAGATGTTGATGATGTAAGTGGTCACTAATGTGATCTAGATTACTAGCAGTTGTTTGCTAAGTTAGATCACATTACAGGGTAATTACGCTGTATTAGATGACAGACACTGAAAACTTTCTAATTTGCATATTCATAAATATTCATAGAGTTCAGTGTTTTAATTAGGGCAGATGTTTGTAGAATCAGGGTTCTCAAATTTAGGACCAATATTCTCACGGTCACTTAAATTTATATATAATAATCTATATAATAAATATTTTAATAAATTCTAATGACAGTTTGATATTTTGCTGTTGCTCTCGATCTCAGCGTTTTATCTCCACGTCAATGCTACAGTTTGCCTCTCATTTTGCCTTGGACTCAAAGGGTCAAAGGTCATACAGGTTAATGTAAACAGTCATCTCACTCTGACATCTACATACAGCCACACGCACACACACACTGTAACACACACACTGTAACACACACACACATACACACGTATGCCCCCCACACACACACTGTAACACACACACACTCACGTATGCCCCCCCCACACACTGTAACACACACACACTGTAACACACACACTCACGTATGCCCCCCCCACACACACTGTAACACACACACACTGTAACACACACACACATGTATGCCCCCACACACACACTGTAACACACACACACTCACGCACACCCACACACACTGTAACACACACACACACGCTGTAACACACACACACACTGTAACACACACTCATGCACGGCCACATACACACACACACACACACACACCCTGTAACACACACTCACGCACACCCACACACACACACACACTGTAACACACACACCCACACACTCACTCACGCCCACCCACACACACACACACACTGTAACACACACACACTCACGCACGCCCACACACACACACACACACTGTAACACACACACACACTCATGCACACACTGTAACACACACACACTATAACACACACGCACACACACTCACACACGCCCACACACACACACACACACACACACTGTAACACACACACAGTAACACACACTCACACACACACTGTTTAAATGTGTCACACAGAGTATGTATGGTTAAGTGCAAAAGTTTGTACCCAGTGTTTCTCTAATGTAAAATATAAAATAGTGTTTTCTTCTTTTTACATCTTAGATGCATTAAATAAAAATTATTGAGAGAATAAAAAAGTAAACTTTAGGTGTTTGATAAGTACAGCTAGGTAACAGAATGCAAAAGTTTGTGCACCCTTATCTGTACTGTTATTGTTCCTCTATTTTATATATTTAAAATAAATAAATATATAATAAATGTATATAATGATTATATAGAGTATTGTGAGCCTTTGTGCTGGTCATAATAAAGTAAAGCCTTTTGATTCTTGTTACACTAAAAAGAATTGTCCCTAGGGTGCACAAACTTTTGCACTCGACCCTACATATGTAATCTATAAAGTCAGATGGCTCAAGGCCGCGCTTCCCTTTGCCTCGTGTTAACTTTGTCCTGTTTTCCAGAAGAAGGTGATTATAGATTTCAGACAGAAGTGGTGAGTCATTCTGTCCTCACGTGTGCTGAAATGTTTCCACGTGTCCCTCAGTATCTTACATGACCTGAGCAGGACTTGGACTTGAGTGTGAATGTGTCTTCATGTCCTTACACTCAGGAATCACAGCTTGGTTCTGAGACAGGTTTAAAGTGTAGTGTGATAAAGTTCCTCTGAACATCTGGAAGTCTTTTATTCGTCTTTTCACTCATCTTTCAGACTCTTCACCTCTGACCTTTACAGAGCGCTGACACTGACAACTCCTTCCCTACATGTTACATAGACACAGGTCTCCTTACAGAAATCTGTTTATAAAGCAGAGTGTTTGCTGTACACATCACTATGAATGAGCTATTGCTATAGCAACAATAAGCGAGCACATTAATATGAACCTACGCTACAGTCATAGCTGCTGTTCTAGAGAATTCATCAACTAATGTGTGTGTGGACGTGTGTGTGCGTTTGTGTGTGTGTGTGTGTGTGTGAGAGATGCTGAAACATGAACTTTTCTAATTTGAATATTCATTAATATTCATAGAGTCTGGTTAAAGGTCTGCAGATGTTTGTAAAACAGGACACAATTCTAACAGCCACTTTAAAATGGAACAATAAACATTTTAGTGAATGTTTTAATAAAAATATTAATGAAACAGAATTGAAATTTTACTAATGAAAGTGAAAGTTGAATAAAATTTGAAGTCTGTTTAAGTGTTATTAATAAAATGTTCATTAATTAAAATTTGAACGTATGTTAAAATATAAATAAATGTTAATGAATCGTTTATTATAGAAATCTGAATATATGCTAATGACATTAAAATTTTATCTACTGTTATTCATTTAATATAATTATTATTTTAAAATAGTCTACAAAACTAATCAACACCTTTTGACCAATCAGAATACAGAATTCAGCAGTGCGCCAGACTGATAGATGAACTTCAGGCTCGTCTCTTCCTCCTGAAGGATCGTTTAATGCTAAAAGTCGCTAGTTAAAAGGAATCTGCTGTCGTACTTCTTTGATAACCAGATTATCTGTTAAAATGAACACTTACTCAGTCAAAGAACAGACAATATAGAAAATAGGATCATTTCTAAAGAGTTCTGTCTTTCCATTTAAGAAAGAATTCTAAAAAAATAAAAGATCTATGAAATTTTTTTTTTAATATTCTGTTTTCATGCTTAAACAAATTCTGAATCTAAAAATAAACCAGACCAAAAATGATTAAAATATGACTTATTTTTTAAACTAAATCTGTTAAAATCTGTTAAAATAAACACTGTAAAGAATGAATTTTATATTCTAATAAACTGAATACAAATTAAAATAAATTTTACTTTTCATTTTAATTTAATAGGACTTTTCTGTGGTAGGAAACACGGTTGATTTTTGTTTCTTTTCTTGTTTTGTTTTCTCATTTCACTACTTTTTTAGAATTATTTTTATTTGTTGCCAGATTGGTACATTTGATTAATTCCCAAAAAGGTTAAACTTTTACATGAACACAGAGATCAGTGTGTTCAGCTTTGCAGTACGTGTGTGGATCTCACACACAGATCAAACAGATCTGTCTGAAAATTCTAACTTCTAACAGGTTTTTATTTAAACCCTGAGAGCACATGGACACTGATAATAGAAGACTCTTTAAATAATAACTTAACATAAGAACTTCTGGTTGTGTGGTTCATTAACCTCTGCATGGGTTTAGCTTCTAAACCCCACGCTAGCTAACTGATCTAGCAGAAGAATCTAGAACACATCGGTTTTGTGTCCGAGCCTTAAAGCCAGTTGTTGTCTGTTGTGAGTTTCCTGACCAATCAGAAATGTTCCTCATGAGTGTTTTGATCATGTCCAGGCTGATCATTAACTTCCTCACTCTAATCTCACTCTCTGTGTTTAAGATGTTCTCTGAACTCCATATTGCACAATGTGTTTTTCTATATTTTCTCTAAAAAGCAGGTCGAGCGGTCACATGATCACATGACAGCCACTGTGTAGAGTTTAAACATTAAAGCGTGTGGATGAAGTCAGGCTGTGTTTCGACACTGGCGTACAGTTTGTACAGAGAAGAGCAGAAATCAATAGAACTGAGCAGAGGGCAGGATTAGACTGAGGAAAATATAGAACAATGAAGATCTTCTAGACTACTGACTCAACACGCAACTGACTCACTACTGACTCACTACGCTACTGACTGACTATGCTACTAACTCACTACACCACTGACTCACCAAGACACTGACTCACTACACCACTGACTCACCATGACACTGACTCACTACACCACTGACTTGCTACAGCACTGACTCACCAAGACCCTGACTCACTACACCACTGACTCACCATGACACTGACTCACTACACCACTGACTCACCATTACCCTGACTCACTACACCACTGACTTGCTACAGCACTGACTCACCAGACACTGACTCACTATACCACTGACTCACCATTACACTGACTCATTACATTACTGACTCACATTACACTGACTCACTACACCACTGACTCGCTACACCACTGACTCACCAAGACACTGACTCACTACACCACTGACTCACTACACCACTGACTCACCATGACACTGACTCACTACACCACTGACTCACCATGACACTGACTCACTACACCACTGACTCACCATTACACTGACTCACTACACCACTGACTTGCTACAGCACTGACTCACCAAGACACTGACTCACTACACCACTGACTCACCATTACACTGACTCATTACATTACTGACTCACATTACACTGACTCACTACACCACTGACTTGCTACAGCACTGACTCACCATGACACTGACTCACTACACCACTGACTCACCATGACACTGACTCACTACACCACTGACTCGCTACAGCACTGACTCACCATGACACTGACTCACTACACCACTGACTCACCATGACACTGACTCACTACACCACTGACTCACCATTACACTGACTCATTACATTACTGACTCACCATTACACTGACTCACTGCACCACTGACTCACTGCACCACTGGCTCACCATGACACTGACTCACTACACCACTGGCTCACCATGACACTGACTCAGTACACCTCTGACTTGCTACAGCACTGACTCACCAAGACACTGACTCACTACACCACTGACTCACCATTACACTGACTCATTACATTACTGACTCACATTACACTGACTCACTACACCACTGACTTGCTACAGCACTGACTCACCATGACACTGACTCACTACACCACTGACTCACCATGACACTGACTCACTACACCACTGACTCGCTACAGCACTGACTCACCATGACACTGACTCACTACACCACTGACTCACCATGACACTGACTCACTACACCACTGACTCACCATTACACTGACTCATTACATTACTGACTCACCATTACACTGACTCACTGCACCACTGACTCACTGCACCACTGGCTCACCATGACACTGACTCACTACACCACTGGCTCACCATGACACTGACTCAGTACACCTCTGACTTGCTACAGCACTGACTCACTACACCACTGGCTCACCATGACACTGACTCACTACACCACTGACTTGCTACAGCACTGACTCACCAAGACACTGACTCACTACACTACTGACTCACCAAGACACTGAGTCACTACACCACTGACTCACCATTACACTGACTCACTACACCACTGACTTGCTACAGCACTGACTCACTACACCACTGGCTCACCATGACACTGACTCACTACACCACTGACTTGCTACAGCACTGACTCACCAAGACACTGACTCACTACACTACTGTCTCACCAAGACACTGACTCACTACACCACTGACTCACCATTACACTGACCCACCACACTACTGACTCACCACACTACTGACTCACCACACTACTGACTCATCACACCATTGTTCATCAGCCCTTGGTTTCAGAACATCTCTCAGTATTATCTACATAGAGATAAAACTGTAATAGCTGCAGTTACTCTAAAAAAGTATTGGCACCCATTTCACCTTAGTCATTCTTTCAATAACAAAACCATTTTCTAGCAGTTAATTTACCTTCAAAACCTTTCCATTGAACTCACAATTAGACAAAAAAGAATTAGAAATGTGCAGAAAACTTTAAACCATGAACTGCATTTAATGTGAAGTGTTTTTTTCCTCAGATGCAGCGTTTTGTCAGGTGAAAAACCTTCCAGACTTTTTTGAGGACTGGTTACTAAAAGTTACCTCTAACAACAGAATGATTAAAAAAATCGGATCCATCTTTGATCCTAAATGTTCTCCTTCAGCTTCATTCATATGAGATAAACCAGTGTAAGTCCTCCATCCTCCACACAGATGCTGAGCGTCAGGCTCGAGCGTCAGCGTGTTTTGGATCTTGAGCGTGTTTGAAGTTCCCTTTTTGACTCTAATAGTGTGCTTTATTATTTAAGAGTTTCTCCATCGGCTGAAGAAAGTGTGGGTCAATCATTCAGGAGCGCGGATAATCAAAGCAAATGACTTTCTTCATTCACTGCCATACTGATGGATGTGGATGTGGATGTGTGCACGCGCGCATTTGCGCACGCGTGCGCGAGTGTGCGTGCGTGAGTGTGTGTGTGTGTGTGCGTGAGTGTGTGAGTGTGTGTGCCATCTGCCCCCCCCCCCCCCCCATGTAAACAGGAATGTTGTGACATCACTCTCTCCCCATGCCCCAGGAGTGTTTATTTAGTCGTGTTTGCATGTGGCCTGCCGCAGAGTGTTCACAGAGATGTTTTGTGACATGTTCCTGGGTTGTAGAGTGACCGTTATGTAAAAGGTCTCGTGTTGTTTTTGTTTGTTTTTCTTTTCCCCTTCACCTGATGTTTTTCTGTGGGGCTTTACGGATCTCCATTCAGGTGATTTACGGTTCTATTAAAGTAGTTTTAATTATTCAGTGCAGTGCAAAAGCCACGTCACTTATGATTTGTGGTTCTGTTTTGATTTTGGTTGATGTTTAAGGACGGAGAGATTTCCAGCTGCTCGCTCCATTATATACAGTCAATTTCTCTGCTGACTCCGCCCCCTCATTCTGCTTCTGTAAATCAGTAAACCCACGCTCAGCTCTCTCTCTCTCTCTCTCTCTCTCTCTCCATCTGTTCTTCTCTGTAGTGATGGAGTCCACAGTTAGCACATCCACACAGGTGCCTGAGGAATATGACCGGAACGTTCCACGGATCTGCGGTGTGTGTGGAGACAAAGCTACTGGCTTTCACTTTAATGCCATGACCTGTGAGGGCTGCAAGGGCTTCTTCAGGTACAGCCAAAACACTCACACAAACACTCATACACACATTTACAGGTAATTTAAGACACAGCTTAAAAAAGTTACAAAAGTTTCCCTGCTTCAGGAATCAAATCTAAAAAGGAGCTTTGGGACCTGTTCAGGAACCAAGAAACCTGTCCAGCAAATCAAAAACTTCCAACAAAGTAACCAGGAACTGTTTTAGTTCCTGATCCAGAGTCAGTATTTTATTGGGCGTAGCTTGTAGAATGTTGATTACTGGATTTCGCTGATTGGTCAGTTGTACGTTCTCTGGTTCCCACAGTTCCCTTCCCAGTGCTTTCATCTTATCCCGTCATAAACAATTTCTTATCAACTCTATTATGATGAAACAGTGAATCTCAGAAGGTCGTATCAGGATCCCTGGTACGTGTGTGCAGCCAGTAAAGATAACTTGCTGTGCTAAAATAATCGGAACTTTTAAATCAAGCTTTAACTCGTTATTAAATGAAGTGTGCGTGACAGTTTTCAATAAGCTGCACAGCACCGTAATGTTATTCATTATGAGCTCAACATCATGAGCTCTTTTCTTTTTGTTTTTTTTTCTTGGTCACAGCTTTCACTCCACGAATGTGTGAGTTTGGGCGTTTCCACCTGGTTCATAACTGTCATTTTGACACATGGGCCTACAGATGCTGCTACTGCCTGAACAAACCAGCAACAAACAAACAAATAATTAAATAATAAAAATATAAATTAGAGAGTAAGTGTGAAGGGTCAGAGATTCATGTTGTAAGTTTTTAGATGTAGAAATCTATAAATAAACAAACTGGTGTAACAGTAATGATACATTTTGCATTT
>NC_083463.1:1510460-1520460 GCF_030014155.1 Tachysurus vachellii
CTGGTGCTGCGGGGGGCCTGAGTTCAAGTACTGCGTCAATGATGTCACTAAGGGTACCTACACACATGCACACACACATGCACACACATGCACGCACACACACACACACACAAATAAACACTCACAAACACACATACACACACAAATAAATACACACTCAGGCACACACTCACACACACACACACACAAATAAATATACACACAGGCACACACTCACACACACACAAATAAATACACACACATATGCGTACACACACACACACAAATAAATACACACACACAGGCACACACACACAAATAAATACACACACATACACACAAATAAACACACATACACACATATGCACACACATGCACACACACACACACAAATAAACACTCACAAACACACATACACACTCACATACACACACAAATAGACACACATATGCATACACACACAAATAAATACATACACACACAAATTAACACATACACACACATACACATGCACACACACATACACACACATACACACACATGCACACACATACACACACATACACACACACATACACACGCACACATACTCATGCACACACATACACACACATGCGCACACACACAAATAAACATACACATGCACACACGCACATCACACGCACATACACACACACACACATACACATACACAAATAAACACACATGCACATGCACACACATACACACACATAAACACACACATACACATGCACACAAACACACATGCGCACTCACACATGCGCGCACACACACATACACACACAGATTTCACTTTCAGTAAGATTAAGTTTATTGTATTATATTAATTAGATTTTTTTCATTGGCTGAAGTTCAAGTGATGATCATCTCAGCTTCAGTTTGTTTGTAAATGTGTCAAATTACACCTGTATATGTGTGTGTGTTTGTAGCTGGCCACACTCTGGAGCTGCTGGAGCCGCTGGTGAAGTTCCAGGTGGGGTTGAAGAAGCTGAATCTGCATGAGGAGGAGCACGTGTTGCTGATGGCCATCTGCCTGCTGTCCCCCGGTGCGTCAGAGCTGCTGGCCATCACTCGCTTCTACAACCATCTAATCAAATCCAAATCAAATTATATTCCACAAAATATGCTTTATTCGTTTTATTTACCCCCTGAGCGTGTGTGTGTGACCGGGTGTGGTGAGGATCAGATTCAGGATCAGTGTAAGAGAAAGGACAGATGTGGATCAGATATAAAGCAGTTGTCCTGTTTTCTGTTATTACCTAAATCTTTCAGTTTGTTTTTTTGTGTGTAAAGCTGCCACCCAACAGCTGTTTATACACATCACCACCTCATCAACAAACCACAACCATGTTTACAGCACGGTCGTCACAGCAATGTGTTTCTTGTCTAGAATAAAGTAAATGATTTCACAGTCAGACAGTAAACTGTGCTGTGTGTGTGTGTGTGTTGCAGACCGTCCCGGCGTGCAGGATCACGAGCGTGTGGAGGTTCTACAGGAGCGTCTCTCCGAGATCCTCCAGGCGTACATCCGAGTGCACCACCGCGGACGTCTGCATTATGCTAAGATGATCCAGAAGCTTGCGGAGCTGCGTAGTCTAAGCGAGGAACACTCGAAGCAGTACCGCACACTGTCCTTCCAGCCCGAGCACAGCATGCAGCTCACACCGCTCGTCCTCGAGGTGTTTGGAGGACAGGTCACCTAGAGGTCAGAGGGAGCGTGTAGGGCGTGGACGCATGGACAATCACCATGAGACACGCACGCACAGAGCCTGGGAGTGACGTGTGTGTGTATGTGTGTGTGTGTGTTCATTTCTTCATGGGTTCTAGAACAGAAGGGTGTTTTAACATCATGTGCACAGCATTTATTCCAGAAACATTAACCTACAGTATTACACTAGTTGTGTAGCTCTGTGTGTGTGTGTGTGTGTGTGTGTGTGTGTGTATGTATGTGTATGTGTGTGTGTGTTATAGCTCTGCTTAGTCCACTACTACTGTCTCTTTTCACCTCCTACCTTTAAAATGTACATGGTCCACAGTCCAGCCACTTGACCAATCACAATGCAGCACTTCACCCTCAGGCCCCTCCCACACCAAGCTCCGATTGGCTGCTGAAAACAATGCAGAAAATCGGTTTTGCTGACCATTATTATTATTATTATTATTATTTATTTAAAAAACATCAGTCTTATTGATAACTGTCCAATTTATGTTTTGAAAATTGCTACAATTTTAATTTGCTAAAATACATTAAGTTCTGTAATACTACATTCAGTAACTTCTTCACATTCGCTGTGTTCTACCTACATGGCGTGTAGTAATAGGCGTGTAGTCATGTGACATCAAACAGACACAAAAATGTCAGCTATATGATCGTATTGTCTTTGTCAAGGACATATTAATATAAAAAGCTTCTACACCAAACAACAGATGAGTCATTTAGTCAGACTTAATGAATGAGTCATTTAGTCAGAATTAATGAATGAGTCATTTAGTCAGACTTAATGAATGAGTCATTTAGTCAGACTTAATGAATGAGTCATTTAGTCAGATTTAATGAATGAGTCATTTAGTCAGATTTACCTTCAGATATCTACACATTATGATTTCTTGTGTTTTTTATGATTGATATTAATATTTAAAAATGTTTTTTTAATAGAAGATGCCTAAGGAATCGTTTTTAAATCACACTTTGAATCGATGAATCAAATGCAATAGAATCAGGAAGTCAAATTTCCACTTTTATTGAAAAAGACAAACAAAGAAGTCTTCTGGTTTTCATTGTATATATTTTTTCACCTCAGTATTTACAACAGCAAGTGTAGTATAGACTGCGTATATATTATGTATACTGCATTACTCTATTTACTGCTTCTCCAATGTCAAACAACTCGAGTTCAATTTTAGTTCAATTTTGTAAATGAGTCATTTAGTGAGATTATCTTTTAAATATCTGCATAATAGAAACATTTATTGTTTTCTATTTAAAAAAAAAATAGTAAGCCATAGTATAAAAACGCATAAATAATCAGGGTGTTTAAAGAATTAATTAATGAATCAAATCTGAGTAAATGACTCATGAGTTGTTTAGTCATATTTACATCCATATTACCAGATTTTATGATTTTTTTTTGTGATTGATACAAGTTGGAAAAAACATTCATAGTCAAGAAGCCTGAGGAATTTATTTCTAATCACATTATGACTCTCAGAATCAAACCTCACTAAATCACTCAGATTTAGCTTCAAATATTAAAAATATTATGACTTTTTATTTCTATGATGTATTGACATCATGTTGTTTTTTTCTTAAAGCAGAAAGCCATGGAGGAAAAACACAATCTGTCATTGTGTTGTGTAAAGAATCGTTTTCTGGTGACAATATGACTCACTGAATCAAATCAGGAATTGGGTCTCTAGAAATTTCAATCACTTATTGAGTACAAAAGATGCCTTTCAGATTTCTTTCCTCTTCTTGGCATGATGTAGAAAGCGAGTGATATGATGTGGTCTGTGTGAACGGCTCAGTGTTTCTTCAGCATCCATCGCTGAGCGTAAGAACTTGTAAATACGACTATATATCCTTTAACGCTGTATTCTTAGATCCTACACGTATAATCTCTGCCCTGGGGATGTGTATATAAAACCGAGTTCCTCGTTAAGCTGAATTTAAGGTCTGGTCATCATGTGACCTCTCAAAGGTTTTAAGGACTAACTGTAGTTTCTTTATAAAGCTGTTGTAGCTAAGAGTGATGTGTTAAGCTTAGGAATGATGATGTACCATCATGATTCATGGCGCATGCTTCGTTTTCCTGATTGCCGTCGTTAATTTGCTCGTTATTGCTGTAGAATCTCCCAACAGACAAGGAGAACGTCGCCATGAGGCCACTCCGGAAAGTTCTTCTCTAGAGCTAAATCTCTCACCTACTGCTCTGCCAAGTGTGTGTGTGTTTGTGTGTGGGTTGGGGGGGGGGGGGGGGGGGGTTGAAGTCTAAGGGCAGATGTTGAAGAAATCTTTTTTTTGCTAAAAGAAAAATAAAATAATATAAGTACACTGAAGCTGAAAAATAAGTTCAGTTGTAAAAACTAGCTAAATAACTCTATAGCACATTATAGCATACAGTCCTGTCAGGACTTAGCATTGACTGACAGGACTTAGCATTAGATGGTAACCACCTTTGCAGTGCATGAGATCAGGTAGCATGACAGTGACTGTTGAAACGGCTTGCTGTAACCTACAGTCCTGTCAGGTCGTGCTTTATTAGCTAGCGCAAGGTTGAAGGTATCATCCTGTCAGATGTCATCACACCGGCCGTCTAAATGTATCCATAGAAACGATCTAACATTCATGTTACATTAGCTCGCCGACGTGCGCTAGGTTACAAATCCGTCTGCTTGCTTCGTGTTGTATAAATGTAACCATGGCGACGCTTCTGGCTAACTTCACAAATATGTATTACTTTATATTTCAATTTATAGCCTAAACATGCTAATACACCATCAGACAATTTCAGATACAACTTCCGTCTCTGAAATATTTACTGCTTCATTTATTTACATGGCGTTTTTACAGAATGGTTTAAAATGAAAATCAGAATTTTAACGGAATAAAAAACAGCATCTGGCCCTTGACTTTATTTGTGAGTTCCATGTGAATGTTTATTGGGTTTGTTTGTTTTGTTTGTGTCGACACGGCTTTAAATTCCTGTCGATATCACACACACACACACACACACACACACACACACACACACACAGGAGTCAGGGTGGTGTGAGATTAGAGCGCTGAGAGAAAACTCTGGAGTTTCCCTTTAACAGGCTTTAAAGGATTTGCTGCTCTTTCGTTGTTATATGAAGCTGCGTAACGTTTATTTTTTCTAATGTTTCTAATCCTCTGTTTCTATCCTGTTTGGTTATAGAATGTTCGAAAGCCGTTCCGAGTGCTTCTGAGTTAACGTATACGCTCGAAGTTTTGTTTTGTTTTTGATGATGTCGAGACTTGAGGATCTGTGACACGGAATTTATTCTTCATAGTAAAAGCTTGTGTGTTTGTGGCTCGTGGACGTGTTTCTGTTCTGATGCCGGCTGCAGGAGGATGCCCTGGTGTGTGTGTGAGAGGGAAAGAGGGCGTGGTCAGGTTACCGTGGTGACGGCAGGCGGAAGCTGAAGCTGCTCGGTCGTCAAGGCTCAGGGTCGATGGCAGAATGTTTCATCGCTTTTTTATTAGGAAAATATTAAGATAGCTCAGCGCATAAGGAAAACAAAAACTACCTGGAGACTGTGTGTGTGTGTGTGTGTGTGTGTGTGTGTGTGTGTGTGTGTGTGTGTGTGTGTGTGTGTGTGTGTGTGCATAGCAGGACTGTTAAAGCACTTATCTATTCACTATGTATATTGTCTGGGTGTGGCAGACTCCGCTTAGCCTCTGTGTGTGTGTGTGTGTGTGTGTGTGTGTGTGTGTGTGTGTGTGTGTGTGTGTGCAGTAAAGATAAAGAGTGATATTTTATAAACCCAGTCCAGAGTTATTTGCAAAATATCATTTAGTCCAGGCACTTAAAGACGTACCCTTCAGATTTCGATGAATGTTAATTTAAATTAATTGTTTTTTATATATATATAAAATTCTCCTCATATGTTTCAGTCACATTTGATCGTAGGGCTGCACAGATCTTTCTATTTTAGGCATTTATACAAAATGTAGTCTTCAGAAAGATGATGGTTTCATGGTGACCCACAGCCTCTGGTGCATTAATGCTGCGTTCACTTTGTTCCTCGGTTGTTTGTGAGGTATAAAGTTTGTACTTTTGGGAAGTTGGAGCTGTTTTCAGTTTTGGTGTTTTTCTAACTAACAAAATACCCATAATTGTATACTGGTCTAATCTAGAAGCCTAATCAGATCTGTATACTGGTCTAATCTAAAAGCCCTAACAGATCTGTATACCGGTCTAATCTAGAAGCCTAATCAGATCTGTATACTGGTCTAATCTTGAAGCCTAATCAGATCTGTATAATTGTCTAATCTAAAAGCCCTAACAGATCTGTATAATTGTCTAATCTAGAAGCCTAATCAGATCTGTATACTAGTCTAATCTAAAAGCCCTAACAGATCTGTATACTAGTCTAATCTAAAAGCCCAATCAGATCTGTATACTGGTCTAATCTAGAAGCCTAATCAGACCTGTATACTGGTCTAATCTAAAAGCCCAATCAGATCTGTATACTGGTCTAATCTAGAAGCCTAATCAGATCTGTATACTGGTCTAATCTAGAAGCCTAATCAGATCTGTATACTGGTCTAATCTAGAAGCCTAATCAGATCTGTATACTGGTCTAATCTAGAAGCCTAATCAGATCTGTATACTGGTCTAATCTAGAAGCCTAATCAGATCTGTATACTAGTCTAATCTAGAAGCCCTAACAGATCTGTATACCGGTCTAATCTAGAAGCCCAATCACATCTGTATACTAGTCTAATCTAGAAGCCTAATCAGCTCTGTAGCCTAATCAGCGACGATTTAAGGACAATGTTCTTTAAAAACAAAAGAATTATCAGATGTTATCCACTGAAACACTTTTATTTTTTTACTGTTTTTAAAAGGAAAAGTTTGTTGTTAAAGCTCTTAATTATTTGAGATGTTTGCAATTTAAATCTAATCAGATTTTACAGTTCAGTCATTAAGTCTGAAACGTTTATTTTACTGCTAATTCCTGATTGTTAATTCTTGAACACAGCATTAATCCCAGGTTCTCTCTTTACCTTTAAACATTATTATATTTATCATACTGACCAATCACAGCGCGCTCTTCAGACACACAGATGACATCATAGACGAGTGTTGGATCTGATGAACAGATGAATCACCTGAAGATGTTTTAGATTCCACACCGTCTAATGAAATGTGATGCAGAGAACCAAACGTGTCAGGAGTGTGTGCTGAGTGTGTTCTCTAGCAGAGAGCACTTTTTTACCTAAGAGTACAATAAGAAAGCGTGTAGAAATAAATAAATAAATACGTTTAAAAAAAAAATAAAAATAAAATCTGTCGGGTTCAAGCGATTTTACAAAAAATTGTGTGCAATAAAATTGTCAGAAAAATAAACATCACGATCGCTTTACTGTGCAGCCCAGAAACCAGCCCACGCCTCACATACTGCTAGACTGGAAAGTGTGTGTGTGTGTGTGTGTGTGTGTGTGTGTTTTGGGGATTAGTTTATTAGGAAGTGCCCCGTTTTACCATTAAAGGAAAAGTCCAGTAAATTATTATTATTTTTTAATCCTGATCTCTTTCCCACAAAATTCTCAGATTTCTCAGTTAGCTGTAAATCTAAACTACACACAGATCAGAGTTTTAATAATCCACAAACTCTTCCGGTCATGTTGAGATAACTAGTGAACTTCTTCACAATAGTGTGAGAGAGCTTTACATCGAAAAATAATTCTGTCGTGTTTAGACTCGATGAGAAAAAAACAGAATGTTTATTTACTCCAAAAATCTTCATCTGAGAAGTAGATCCGGCTATCGACCACATAATTATATCCGTACGCCATGGGGAAAGTAGTTCTGTCTCTAAGCAGCACACACACGAACATACATGCACCCACACACGCACACACTCACTACAGTACAGCTGAGAGAGATCAGGATTAAAAGAAAAACAGAGTTCTGGACTGTTCCTTTAACTCGTGTTTTGTCGTTATTAAAAGCTGCTCGTTTCTGTGTGTAGTTTTATTTTCCACTTAAACTGGAAATCCTTCAGTTTCAGCAGGAATTATTGTGTCTTTACGGTGAATGTTCAACAAAAACGCTACACCAGCATCTGCTCATAAATGAACACCAGGATGATGATGATGATGATGATGATGATGATGATGATGGAAATGAGGATGATTTTTTAAATCAATGTTGGTCTCTAATTTTTTATTTTATTTTTATTTTTTTTTTTTGAGTCCAAAGTGTAACCATGACAAACTACCTCACTCGGCTACAGATGCATGTGATTTTTTTGTATTTTTTCATGATTGGTGTTTGTATTTATTGCTGTGAGTTACACACGGGCCATTCGAGTACCTCAGACTTTAATGTGTTTCCCACAGTGCAGCAGACTCGCCTTAACACATCGTTACAGCTTATTATTATTATTATTATTATTATTATTATTATTATTATTATTATTATTATTGTTTTCTCATATGAAGCTTTCTCTCCAGTCACACATTAAACTCAGAACCACAAACATCCGGGTCAAAGACGGAATAATGAAAATATTCAGACTTTATTTAGAGTCTCATTAGGACCTTTATAAAAAAAAGCTTTTAAAAGTCACAGCCGACGTCATAACAGGAAACACGAAGCTTATGGACGTACGAGGAAAAGATAAAAAACAAAATTAAATTATTAAAAATAATAATAAACACCACAATTAGAGAAAAATTTACAACACAAGTACAAATTCACCTTTAAACAAATAAATAAATCTTGGAGTTATTCAGGAAAATTAATAAAAAATGAAAAAAAGAAAATTACAGATTTATTTTTCTACCTTTGTTTTTTATCTCTAATTATTCATATTGAACAAAATATATCAAAATTATTTTTTTTTTACAAAGTACACATTTATATATGCATTTGTTTTTTTATTTTTTATTGCTTTTAGATTATTAGAATAATAGAATAAGAAAAATTCTTTTTAAAGATTTAAAATATAATTTTTTCTTCTTTCCGCTGATCCCTGTTTGAGTCGTCACAGCCAATCACGTGGTCCACAGGTTTTACGCCACATGACTGTCCTGACGCAACCCTCTCATTTTTATACGGGTTCGAGACCGACACCGAGAATGAACTCTTTACTGGCTGGGAATGGAACCTGGGCCACGGCAATGAGAGCGCGGGATCCTGTAACTGGACCCCAAAACTTAATAAGTACAAATTTAAATTGTGGCTTTTAAAATATATAAATATTTATTAAGTCTATTTTCATGTTATTTCGTCTTTGGCGCACTCACACACTCACACACACATACACACACATATACACACACTCACACACACATACACACACTCACACACATACATATACACACATTCACACACTCACACACACACATACACACACACACATATACACTCACACACATACACACATACACACAAATAAATACAATCACACACACACATAGACACACACACACACACACATACATACACACACATACATACACTCACACAGAAACCTGTAGTGGGCGTGGTCACTCCTGTGACTGACAGTGTTCAGTAGCTGCTGGGATTGGTTGGCCCCTCCTCAGGCCCCGCCCCCTCCCAATTCTGACTGTAAGTTGGATTATTGCTGCTTTACAAAAACATTTACAAGAAAAAAAACACACCTGAACACAATCACCTCACGAGTCACACTCATTTCCCCTTTTAGGCGAGATTCTGCCGCCAATCTTTCACTGAGAAACTCAATATCCAAAACAACACAAACACCTCAATCTGTCCTGTCTGTATACACACACACATACACCCACTCACACACACACAGCTGCTAATGTATCAGTGCCTCAGATCAGATGAGGTTGAAGCGGCAGTTTCACTCTTAAAAGGGGAAAACAGACTCACTCTCTTTTGTTTTTCTGATGGATTTTTTTTTATTTTGACCCTCACGGGACTCCGTAGGGAAGCTGTCTGTGTTCCCAGGTTCAACAGTCGCATGCTTTCACACCAGGACCTCATGGTTTTTATCGTTAAAAATCAAACTGTAAATCAGAAAAGTTATTTCCTTTTTTTCCTTCATTAGATATTGATTTCATGTAATGTTTTGTCTAATGTTTTACAAATCAAACAATAAATAACAACATATATGATTAAAAGGTGTCTGAGAGGTTTATAGAGTGTAGAATAAAGGAACAGGTTTCTGAGAATGATTCATGTGAATGATCCTGACAGTGTGATGAGAAGAAATCAGGATGTTAATGATGTTCGCTTCAGTATTTAAACCACAGACTGGA
>NC_083463.1:1532960-1537960 GCF_030014155.1 Tachysurus vachellii
CTGTAGAGTTAAACACGTCACTGCAGAGTTAAACACCTCACTGCACAGTTAAACACCTCACTACAGAGTTAAACACCTCACTGTAGAGGTAAATACCTCACTACAGAGTTAAATACCTCACTACAGAGTTAAACACCTCACTACAGAGTTAAATACCTCACTGTAGAGTTAAATACCTCAATACAGAGTTAATCACCTCACTACAGAGTTAAACAACTCACTGTATAGTTAAACACCTCACTACAGAGTTAAATACCTCACTACAGAGTTAAACACCTCACTGTAGAGTTAAATACCCCACTACAGAGTTTAACACCTCACTACAGAGTTAAACACCTCACTATAGAGTTAAACACCTCACTGTAGAGTTAAACACCTCACTGTAGAGTTAAACACCTCACTGTAGAGTTAAACACCTCACTACAGAGATAAACACCTCACTACAGAGATAAACACCTCACTGTGTTCGAGTCTCGGGCCGGCAATACCACGACTGAGGTGCCTTGAGCAAAGCAGCATAAATGGCTGCCCACTGCTCCGGGTGTGTGTTCACAGTGTGTGTGTTCACAGTGTGTGTGTGCACTTTGGATGGGTTAAATGCAGAGAACAAATTCTGAGTATGGGTCACCGTACTTAGCCGTATGTCACGTCACTGTGTGTGTGTGTGTGTGTGTGTGTGTGTGTGTGTGTGTGTGTGTGTGTGTTTTTTCCCCCAACAGTGTCTGTCAGCGTGAGGCAGCACAGACCATTACAGAGTTGTCAGTCACAGCCTCTGATTCTGAACGAACGGCCAATTAGAAATTTTCAGAACCACAGCTTAAAAATACAGAAGAGAACCTCACACGCACAAAAAGTAAGAGAAGCACACACACATACACACACATACACACACATACACACACATATACACAGATATACACACACATACACACACACATACACACACATACACACAAACACACACACACAAAAAGTAAGAGAAGCACACACACACACACACATATACACACACATACACACATACACACAAAAAGTAAGAGAAGCACACACATATACACATACACACACACATACACACACACATACACACACAGACACACACATACACACACATACACACACATACACACACACAAAAAGTAAGAGAAGCACACACATATAAACACACATACACACACACAAAAAGTAAGAGAAGCACACACATACACACACATACACACACACACAAAATGTAAGAGAAGCACACACAGACACACACATACACACACATACACACACACACAAAAAGTAAGAGAAGCACACACATATACACACACATACACACACACATACACACACACACAAAATGTAAGAGAAGCACACACACATACACACACACACACACACATACACACACATACACACACACACACACAAAGTAAGAGAAGCACACACACATACACACACACACATACACAGATACACACACATACACACACACACACACAAAAAGTAAGAGAAGCACACACATATACACATACACACACACACACATACACACACAAAAAGTAAGAGAAGCACACACATACACACACACATACACACACATACACACACATACACACACAAAAAGTAAGAGAAGCACACACATATACACACACACATATATACACACACAAAAAGTAAGAGAAGCACACACATACACACACATACACACACACACAAAATGTAAGAGAAGCACACACAGACACACACATACACACACATACACACACAAACAAAAAGTAAGAGAAGCACACACATATACACACACACACATACACACACACAAAATGTAAGAGAAGCACACACACATACACACACATACACACACACACACAAAAAGTAAGAGAAGCACACACATATACACACACATACACACACACATACACACACACACAAAATGTAAGAGAAGCACACACACATACACACACACACACAAAAAGTAAGAGAAGCACACACATACACACACATACACACACATACACACACATATACACACATACACACACACACAAAGTAAGAGAAGCACACACACATACACAGATACACACACATACACACACACACACAAAAAGTAAGAGAAGCACACACACACACACACACACGCACACTTGAACAGAGTGATGATTTAAGTGAATGTTGTCTTCCTGTCAGTTCAGAGTCTTCTCTCTCCTCGATCAACACGATTCTTTCGTTTTTCGCACAATTCTGTGTGTGTGAAAATCCCAGATCTCCTTTCTGTTTCTCTGTAAGATGATTCCTCCAAGACTGTGTGTAACCCCTGGTGCCAACCAGCACCACCCACAGGTGGAGGAGAGGACGGTGGTGCAGGAGAAGGGGAGAGTTATGTTTGTGGTTGGAGAAGACAGCAGCACAGGTTCCTCAGGGAAGTTCTATGAAGAACAAAGAAGCAATGAGTCGAGTTGCTTGTCAGACCACAAGGTTTACAACTCACGTCATTTACCAACATTCTCCTCCTTCACCCATCTGCACTCATCCCTTCATCTCTCTCTCTCTCTCTCTCCTCAGCAGTGGCGGCGCAGACCTGCTCTCAGAATACACAACACATCACGTCGTTCCAGCTTCACCAAGCCTAACACTGCTGACACTGCTCCTGACCACACCCACAGAACAGGTGACAACTCACACACACACAAAGAGAGACACACACACACATTTACAGCATTTAGCAGATGCCCTTTATCCAGAGTGACTTACATTTTATCTCATTTTTATACAACTGAGCAATTGAGGGTTAAGGGCCTTGCTCAGGGGCCCAGCAGTGGCAGCTTGGTGGACCTGGGAATCGACTCTCACAACCTTCCGATTGGTAGCCCAACACCTTAACCACTTGGCTACACACAAACACACACACACACACACACACACACAGACACACACAAAGAGAGACAGACACACACACATAAACACACACATGCTAACAAAGAGAGAGACACACACACACAGAGACACACACACATAGAGAGAAAGAGAGAGACACACACACAAAGAGAGACACACACACACAGAGAGACACAGACACACACAAAGAGAGAGAGAGAGAGAGAGAGCCACACACACAGAGACACACACTCACACACACATACATACACAAAGAGAGAGACACAGATACACACACAAAGAGAGAGACAGAGAGAGAGAGAGAGAAACACACACACAGAGAGAGAGAGAGAGAGAGAGAGAGAGAGAAATACACACACACAAGACAGAGACACAGACACACATAAAGAGAGAGACACACACAGAGACACACACACTCTCTCTCTCTCTCTTTTTTAATAAGTTTTATAGTAAATATAAAAATATTTGTTTGTTTGATTTTTTCATCTTTATTTGTTTAATCTCAGTTTTTAACACTGTCTCTCTGTCTTTTTCTCTTTCTTTCTTTCTTTCTTTCTTTCTTTCTTTCTTTCTTTCTTTCGTGTTTTTAATGTTCTCAGTGTGTGTACTGCTGACACATTTTACCAGAACGATGTACAAAGTTTTTTATTTTTATTGAAATGCGACACTGGAGATTCCTCCAATAAATGTAACCTAATAATCTCCTTACATGAAACTTCACTGTATCAACAATTACACACATTTACAGTCTGTTCATATCAGTGGAGCATCTGGGGTAAGGGTCCCTGGGAATGTGCTGTTACTATGGTAACAAAAACGTATTAGAATGAGTGTATTGATATAGAAAATTAATCAACACCTGAGTCTAGATTTTAACAGTTCTGTGGTTTGTGTGTGTGTGTGTTTCTCTGTGTGTGTGTCTCTGTATGTGTCTCTCTCTTTGTGTGTGTGTCTCTGTATGTGTCTCTCTTTTTGTGTGTGTGTGTGTCTCTGTGTGTGTCTCTCTCTCTGTGTGTGTGTGTCTCTGTGTGTGTCTCTGTATGTGTCTCTCTTTTTGTGTGTGTGTCTCTGTGTGTCTCTCTCTTTGTGTGTGTGTCTCTGTGTGTGTCTCTGTATGTGTCTCTCTTTTTGTGTGTGTGTCTCTGTATGTGTCTCTCTTTTTGTGTGTGTGTGTGTCTCTGTGTATGATTGTGTGTGTGTATGTGTGTGTCTCTGTGTGTATTTGTGTGTGTCTGTGTGTGTCTCTCTCTTTGTGTGTGTGTGTCTCTGTATGTGTCTCTCTTTTTGTGTGTCTGTGTGTGTGTCTCTGTGTGTGTCTCTCTCTTTGTGTGTGTCTCTGTGTGTGTCTCTGTATGTGTCTCTCTTTTTGTGTGTGTCTCTGTATGTGTCTCTCTTTTTGTGTGTGTGTGTCTCTGTGTGTATGTGTGTGTGAATGTGTGTCTCTGTGTGTGTATTTGTGTGTGAATGTGTGTCTCTGTGTGTATGTCTGTGTGTGTTTGTGTGTGAATGTGTGTCTCTGCATGTGTGTGTTTCTGTGTGTGTGTTTCTGTGTGTGAATGTGTCTCTGTGTGTGTGTGTTTCTGTGTGTGTCTGTCTCTGTGTGTGTTTGTGTCTCTGTGTGTGTGTTTTTCTGTGTGTGTGTGTGTGTGTGTGTGTGTGTGTTTGTGTCTCTGTGTGTGTGTATGTGTGTGTGCGTGTGTGTCTGTGTGTGTGTTTGTGTCTGTGTGTGTGTGTGCGTGTGTCTGTGTGTGTGTGTGCGTGTGTGTGTGTCTGTGTGTGTGTGTATGTGTGTGCGCGCTCAGGACTGGTGTATGATCCAAAGATAATGACACAACAGTGTATGTGTGGTGATGTCACATGTGATATTAAGCACGCGCCGAGAATTCCGCTGGTCTTTAACACACTGATGGAAAATGGAGTCATTAATCAGTGTAAGGTAAAAAACGTTTATCTTTTATTTAGAATTCTACACTTAAAGATTTTACTGTGATTCTGTTCTTTTATTATTATTATTGTTGTTATTGTTGTTGTTGTTGTTGTTGTTGTTGTTATTAGAGGTCCAAGCACCAACAGTTGTGGAACGTTTCTTCGAGTTTCGTTGAGTTTTCCTTATTCTT
>NC_083463.1:1542960-1555460 GCF_030014155.1 Tachysurus vachellii
CATCACAACAAAACTGCAAATGTTTGCTTTCCATGTAGGAAGAGACTGAGGATAATTAGCAAAATAATAATTAGGCCTTTACAATGATAATAAGACAAACTGTGTGTGTGTGTGTGTGTGTGTGTGTGTGTGTTTTGTAGGTTTTGGGCTCCTCACTCAGAACCTGATGGATCTCTGTGGAGGTCGTGTCATCGTGGTGTTAGAGCGAGGTCATGATGTCACACCTGTGTGTGAAGCTTCTACTGCGTGTGTTAGCGCTCTGTTAGAGAACAAGGTCATACACACGACACGTTAATCTATCAGTCAGAATGTGTTGAGAGGTGTCTGAGTGTGTGTGTGTGTGTGTGTGTGTGTGTGTAGGTTGTGGCTCTGACGGAGGATGTCCTAATGAAGAAACCATGTGCTGCAGCAGTTCAGTCTCTATACAGAGTTCTAGAGATCCACAGTGAGTGTGTGTTCCGAGCTCACACACACACACACACACACACACACACACACACACACACACACACACACACAGCTCTGATAGAGAATAACTTCCTACACACGACACCTTAATCCATCAGGCAGAATGTGTTGAGAGGTATCTGAGTGTCTGTGTGTGTGTGTATGTCTGTGTGTGCGTGTGTGTGTGTATGTCTGTGTGTGCATGTGTGTGTGTGTGTGCGTGTGTGGGTCAGGTCAGTACTGGTCGTCAGTGAGAGGTCTGATACACACTGTTGGAGATTCATGGTTACAGACTGAGGGACAACATTCAGTCCACACTGACACAGCCTCAGCCCTCGCCTTACTCAGTGTGACCCCCCCGAACTACACCAGGTAACACCTGAACACTTAAATACCTGAACATTTACACACCTAAACACATAAACATCTAAACACCTAAACACATAAACACCTGAACACCAGAGCACCTAAACACTTAAACACCTGAACGTTTAAACACCAGTGTACTGTACCTCAACACCCAAACATCTAAACACCTAATTTTCTATTAATTTGATGACCTTTTTAACTTGTGTTTTTGAAAACATTGGCAGTTATTTACACTCCAGCTTTAATGATTTAACTGTAAATCACTGGATTATAAAAACTTTATTAAAGTCACTGTGTAACTGCTGACCTCTGTGATGTTCACTGGATCTTCAGCTCTGAGAGCTCCAGGTCGTGTTTTGGTGGAAACGAGCCGGTGGAGCACGATGAGGATGAGGAGCTATGAGCTGATCAGTGAAGAAAGCTGGAATTTTGTTCTCTTTATTTCAGGAAAAAATAACTTTTATGTCCTGTGGTGAGGAGACGAACGAGACGAGTTCAATAACATTGAGTTTTATTGCTGAATGAACTTTCATTTTAATGACTGATTCCTTTACGATTTATTTTTACATATATATGATTTTATATTTTATTAACAATAAGATTTTTCACGGCATTAGAAGAAACTCAGCTCTGTAAAAGATGAAGAAAAAAATGTCCCCTTTATTGTTACTATTTCATTCATTTAGTTTTTGATTTTAAGGATTTAAAGAACATTAAGGATTTTTTAAAAATTATTTTATCTGAAATAATATTCAAGTTATGAGTCAAAAATATTCTGTCATTAAATATTTACAATTTATTTGACTATTTTTTTATTTTAGGATTTTCTCCATAATATAATATATAAATCCACATTCAGTATCATTTTAATATACTTATACTTTACCTGATTAAATATTCACATTTAATTTTATTCAAACAAACGATCCTCAAATTTTAATTCTTACATTTTTGTTTCGACATTTGTTAGATGTGGGACATGAAATATCAAACATTTTATACCCACAATTTAAAAAAGCTTCATAAAACTTATTTAAAAAAATTATAGAATGTATTTGGTTGATGTGTGAGTTTGGTTGATGTGATAAGATTCAGTTTGAATTGCAATAATTCATTAAGTTGCTTAAATTTGTATAAATCATTAACTCCGCCCCCTAAACATTAACATAAAGACGTCTGAGTTGTTACAGAACTGCAGGTTAAAAAACGATAACTTAAAAGCTTCCTGTTGATTTGTATAGAATTGTTATTAAAGTTTAGCTTGTAATCTTGTGTCTTGTTTCTTACTTTGTGAGAATTTTAACTGATTTATGAAGAAATAAATGTAAAAATGTCCTAAAGCATATTTTTGTATTATAAAAACTGTACACAAATCATTACATCGTGACTTTATCATCTGAATAAAAGTGTTTTATTGACACGACGTCACACAGAAACGTGTATATAAAGACACAGGATTCGTTCAAATAATAAAACATTTACATTTGTTGTCCTCAGAGAACCAGGTGAGTGACTGTGAGACCCAGACGAGCTGCACGCTACATTAACACAGTGTTAATCACACGCTGGTGTTAGTGCGTTTCTCCGGTCTGAAGCGCTGTTGAGATTAATGCAGGCACGAATACACTAAATAAATAAGACAATAAAAGTGATTACACAGAGATCCCAGGTACAGAACCACACAGCTGACCAAACCTCACCACGATCCCGTATCACTGAACCTTCCTCTGACTGACACGTGACTTTACCTGCTGTTCGACTGAAACGTTTCAGAGTTACGGCTTGTCGTGAGATCGTTAGATTAAATATGCAGGTATTTAATTGATATATTTTTAATATATTATTATTTTCTCTACACCACGTGTCTGTGCTTCAGTAACAATCACGTTAATCCAAATCATCAGACGTTTTAAAGCCTTAATAACACGTGGCTGTGACTTCTTACTGCAGGTGGACAAGATCATTCACCAGGTTCACATCTTAACAAGCAGTGATCCTACACACACACACACACACACACACACACACACACAAACACACAAAAAATCTCTCCACGTTTAACGATCGAACTCGCGCAGCATTTTTCAGATGTAGTGACGTCACCAGTGCTGCTCTGTAGCCACGCCTTCCATAAAATGAAAAAGAAAAAAGAAAAATTCATGTTTTTATTTTTATTTTTTTTAGATATTTTAACCGATAAAGGCTCAGAATTGCCCCGTGTTCATCACACGATTATTATAAAAGTAGAATTAAAGCATCCGGCAGCATCGAGCTAATAAAATCTATCAGATATCATACAACAGACAAACTGCATTAAAGGACAACTCCAGCGTGTGTGTGTGTGTGTGTGTGTGTGTGTGTGTGTGTGTGTGTGTGTGTGTGTGGTTATAATATAATATTTACACAGACTTCATCACTTTTCCAAACAAAAACCAAAGAAAAACAAGACGCTTTGCTCCCAGATCAGTCAGAATATAAGTCTAGAGGCAGCTGTTGAGTGAGATGATGGATCACTGCAGTGTGACTGCAGGATGAGATCCTTCTGTTCTTTAACTTTCACACACTGATATACAGTCAGGAAGTAAAAAGAAGTTCCAGCTACAGTTCAGGTTTGTTGTATCCTTCCGCTGCAGATTCTGTAAAAACACAGACCTGGCAACCTGGAAGAGGAATAAAAAGCAAATAGAAATTTCTGAAATCATCCTGAATCACGAATCACTTGGGGTCCAGAGCAGAAAGTAATATTCTAAACGCTCAGAAGTGAAAAAGCTCCTTTAAAAACTGGTGTGTGAGAAGAATTTGTGGCGTTATGACAATCACAGGGCCATCGGAGCTACATTTATATTTAGGTTTATATAGCGACACAAATGAAGTTCACATTAACAGACTGTGTGTCTGAAAGAATCAGCGCTCGGACTCAGACGCTCGCTCGGACTTTATATTTAGAGTTCAACACAACACATCTGCCCCTTGACTTCTATCATACGTGAGTTCTGCTCAATGCAAACGTGAAAACGTGATGAAGTTCTCATCTGAGCTGTAATCACGCTCGCTACAGATACAGTGGAAAGAGAGAGAGACAGTGAGAGAGAGAGAGACAGACAGAGGGAGACAGAGAGAGAGAGAGAGAGAGAGAGACAGAGACAGAGAGAGAGAGAGAGACAGAGGGAGACAGAGAGAGAGAGAGAGACGGACAGAGAGAGAGAGAGAGACAGATAGAGACAGAGAGAGAGAGAGAGAGAGAGAGACAGAGACAGAGAGAGAGAGAGACAGATAGAGAGAGACAGAGAGAGAGAGAGAGACAGACAGAGGGAGACAGAGAGAGAGAGAGAGACAGACAGAGACAGAGAGAGAGAGAGAGAGAGAGAGACACAGAGGGAGAGAGAGAGAGAGAGAGAGAGAGAGAGAGAGAGAGAGAGAGAGAGAGAGAGAGAGAGAGAGACAGAGACAGAGAGAGAGAGAGAGAGAGAGAGAGAGAGAGAGAGAGAGAGAGAGAGAGAGACAGAGAGAGAGACAGGGAGAGAGAGACAGGGAGAGAGAGACAGAGAGAGACAGAGAGAGCGAGAGAGAGACAGAGAGAGAGAAGGAAAAAAAAAAGAACAATGCTGAAGTTTTACTTTAATCTCTTTAGTCACCATGACAACGGTGGTCACCTCCTTCATCCTCACTGCATTCTAAAACTAGAAATGTGTAACAGTGAATCAAACTCTTCAATGGGTGTGATCATGTACTCGTGTGTGTGTGTGTGTGTGTGTTAGAAGTCGCTGAGGATGGCGATGTCAGCGAACTCTTTGTGATATCGGTGGGAGTAGAGGCTCAGGATGAACGCCCATTTCAGACTCATGAAGCTCCACACACACGACAGGTACAGGCTGTGAGGGTCCTTCAGCGCTACAACACACACACACACACACACACACACACACACACACACACACACACACACACACACACACACACACACACACACACACACACACACACACACACACACAGCTTTATAAAGTCTGTACATTAACATAATGACAATAACATCAAAAACCGTTTGATTAGCGTCCTTTATCCCTTAATTATAAATATAACAAATACTGACTAAGGTATGAGAAGACGTGTGTGGTGTCAATCTGGCAACCATCATTTGTGTTTAGACAAAAACATAAAACACAATAAGTTCAGGGTTGCCAGATTGGACGTGATGGTGTATAAATATAACTAGCATCGCAATCCACTTACACTCTTTACGCGAGATGGCTACGGACAAGAAGGAGATGAAGGCGATGATGGAGAGCACGGAGAAGAACACGCCTATGAACAGGAAGAACTTCAGACCCTTCAGCCATGTTCTCCAGTAGTCCTGCAGGTACATGATGTGAGTGACCAGACTCCAGAGTGCCAGCACCCCTACACACACACACACACACACACACACACAATAAAAGTGTGAATAAATAACAGCTTTAATAAAATAAATGTGATGCAGCTGAGTTTCTGGATCTTCTGTATGTTTTATTCTGTTTATACCACAGCAGTGTGTCAAAATCTGAGCATTTATATTTACTACAGAACAACATGTGCGACTTTTTATCTAAATGTCGTTACTAAGAAGTTTAAACATCTCTGACCTGAAGATTAAACCTTTATTTCTGACACTGGAGACTCCTCCCACACACACACACACACACACACACACACACTTCCTGTTTGAGTTTTATGACAGTGCATATTTCGCTCTGCAGAGAAAACTTTTAACTCAGCAAAATGTGTTCAGCATGACACACGACATGACACCCAAAGTCCATGTTACACAACACACACAAAACAGCACAACACACCGGGTAAGAATCAAACCCTTGAGAAATAACACACTCATAATACTGACACCTGAACACTGTATTTACTCTGTTCAAACACACACAACTCAAACAAGTAACACAATCGACTCTACACACACAGAGACATTCACACAAAAAGACATTAACACAAAAAGACACACACACACACCACAAAAAGACATTAACACAAAAAGACACACACACCAAAAAAAAACAACACACAAAAAACACACACACCCCAAAAAAAAAACAAACACACACACACCAAAAAAACATCACACAAAAAAACACACATACAAAAAAACACACACAAAAAAACCACACAAAAAAAACCACACAAAATACACAAAGACACATACAGAATTAAGTACAAGTGGAGACTAACTTACTGAAATATATAACTGGACATTAACATGGGAATTTGTTACTGCTGCTTTGTATAAAAGGAATAAAATTTAACATCTATCAAGTTTTTATAGGACAATAATCACCAACAGTCACCACAAGGTTACTGCTACAACCACAAAGCTGATTATTTACCTACACAACATGTCCCTAAGTGTGTTACTGCTCTAAAAACACAGCAATGTGTCAACAATTACAATATTTATTACTACAGAACAACATTATACGCTTGATATTTTATAATAGGACACGAACAGCTAAGTGTAAATAGATAGATAAATAAATAAATAAAATATTTTTAACTTCTCCAAAGATTATAATTCTTATATTTAAACATCTCTGGAATGGAAAACGGTTTAGAAATAATTAAGATATTTTTATTGTATAATCCTAAGTATATTAAACGCTGTTTTATTTGCTGTTTTATTTACCCCTTAGTCCTGATGCGACTTTACAGGATTATACTTTAATAAGAAAAGAATACGAAAAGTTTTTAGAAATAAACAGCAAAAACAGCAGGTTAATTAATTCATCAACGAGATAATTTTACTGATGAATAAAAGCTAAAAGGAAAACTCAGGGATTTCCAAAAGTTGCCTCCTAAACTCCTGTGTAGTGTTCAGGTGTTGTACCTCAGCCCCTACATTGTGCACTAGTGTAGTGTGTTCAGGTGCTGTACCCTAGTGCACTAGTGTAGTGTGTTCAGGTGTTAGTGCACTAGTGTAGTGTGTTCAGGTGTTAGTGCACTAGTGTAGTGTGTTCAGGTGTTAGTGCACTAGTGTAGTGTGTTCAGGTGTTAGTGCACTAGTGTAGTGTGTTCAGGTGTTAGTGCACTAGTGTAGTGTGTTCAGGTGTTAGTGCACTAGTGTAGTGTGTTCAGGTGTTAGTGCACTAGTGTAGTGTGTTCAGGTGTTAGTGCACTAGTGTAGTGTGTTCAGGTGTTAGTGCACTAGTGTAGTGTGTTCAGGTGTTAGTGCACTAGTGTAGTGTGTTCAGGTGTTAGTGCACTAGTGTAGTGTGTTCAGGTGTTAGTGCACTAGTGTAGTGTGTTCAGGTGTTAGTGCACTAGTGTAGTGTGTTCAGGTGTTAGTGCACTAGTGTAGTGTGTTCAGGTGTTAGTGCACTAGTGTAGTGTGTTCAGGTGTTAGTGCACTAGTGTAGTGTGTTCAGGTGTTAGTGCACTAGTGTAGTGTGTTCAGGTGTTAGTGCACTAGTGTAGTGTGTTCAGGTGTTAGTGCACTAGTGTAGTGTGTTCAGGTGTTAGTGCACTAGTGTAGTGTGTTCAGGTGTTAGTGCACTAGTGTAGTGTGTTCAGGTGTTAGTGCACTAGTGTAGTGTGTTCAGGTGTTAGTGCACTAGTGTAGTGTGTTCAGGTGTTAGTGCACTAGTGTAGTGTGTTCAGGTGTTAGTGCACTAGTGTAGTGAGCACTGACAGGTTACCTGATAATCCTCCCATGGCGGAGGTCCAGGGCTGTTTGTAGACGATGTTCCACACCAGGAAAGCTGAGAATCCCAGCAGAAGCCCGACACACGAGTAACCCACACTGATGTACGTCTTTCTGCGAGCCATAACAACTCGGATTATATCATTAAACACTCAAATCCACTTCACACGCTAATTACAAAGGTTGTTAACGCTAAACATGTCGTGAGGAGACACACAGCAGATCCTGCAGCTCACTACGGCTTCAAAACAACCCTGAAATAATAAAGGAACAGCCGCTTTATTAACAGCTGTGAAGCGTTCATGAGCGCTTCATGTTTATAAACCCAGATTATTATGCAATACACAACGGCGGGGACTTCCAGAGCAGACTGAGGAAGCACAGCGCCATCTACTGTACCGGAAGACACAGTGGATACATAGAAACAAGCAACTAACCAATCTTACAACCAGGGTTCCTGTAGAACATCCAGGGTTCCTGTAGAACATCCAGGGTTCCTGTAAAACAAACATCCAGGGTTCCTGTAGAACATCCAGGGTTCCTGTAGAACATCCAGAGTTCCTGTAGAACATCCAGGGTTCCTGTAAAACATCCAGGGTTCCTGTAGAACATCCAGGGTTCCTGTAAAACAAACATCCAGGGTTCCTGTAAAACATCCAGGGTTCCTGTAGAACATTCAGGGTTCCTGTAGAACATCCAGGGTTCCTGTAAAACATCCAGGGTTCCTGTAGAACATTCAGGGTTCCTGTAAAACATCCAGGGTTCCTGTAGAACATTCAGGGTTCCTGTAAAACATCCAGGGTTCCTGTAGAACATTCAGGGTTCCTGTAAAACATCCAATGTTCCTGTAGAACATCCAGGGTTCCTGTAAAGCATCCAGGGTTCCTGTAAAACATCCAGGGTTCCTGTAGAACATCCAGGGTTCCTGTAAAACATCCAGGGTTCCTGTAGAACATCCAGGGTTCCTGTAGAACATCCAGGGTTCCAACAAACAACAAACAAACAACAACATAACATGGACCACAACATTTCTGCTCTTTATGGTTATTTAAGTGATTATTTGAGTTATTATAAGCTTTCAATTAGCTCGGACTAATCAGGTTATTCTCCTCTGGTCTGCTGAAGACTCTTACAGGGTTTGTATTTATTGTCACTATTCTGTATTAACTCTGGCTTGTTGTGTAAAAATCCTCTGGAAACAACATTCCTGCTATGGTTAAAGTCACAGAGATCAGGAGCCTAAAACCTGACGGAAACTCTCCAAAGATCTTGTTCTCCTGTAAGAAGGAGCTCAGTTGAACAGACACAACATTTACTAGTATTTTAGACATAAACAGATGATGTGATTTAGGTCTGTAATTTGATAGTTCATTAGGGTCTAAATTAGGTTTCTTAATGAGGGGCTTAATAACTACGAACTTGAAGGATTTAGGGACGTAACCTGAAGATAACGAGGAGTTAATAATATAAAGAAGAGGCTCACCAGCTTTATGTAACACTTCTTTCAGTAATTTAGTTGGAATGTGGTCTAGTGAACATGTTGTTGGTGTAACTGTAGTAATAAGTTTATCTAACTCTTCCTGTCCTGTACTTGTGAAGCACTGTAGTTGTGAGTGTAGAGCTTTAGGTGAGACTGGGTTACAAGATGCTCTCACATGTTGAACATCAACTATTTTGTTCCTGATGTTATCAGTGAAGAATCTCATAAAGTCCTCACTACTGAACTGTGATGGAATAATAGTGTGTTCAGATCTCTGGGTTTGTGTTAATCTAGTCACTGTGTTAAATAAAACCCTGGGATTGTTCTGGTTATTTTCTATGAGTTTGCTCAGGTGCTCAGAGCCCTAGTAGCTTTTAGAACCTGTCTATAGCTGGACATTCTGTCCTTATACACAATTCTAAAAACCTCCACTTTCACTCGAGGTTACAGGTTGTTTCTCTCTTGAGGGTGTGAGTATGACTATTATACCACAGTGCAGGTGTTTTATCTCTAACCTTCTGTAATCTGATGGGACAACAGTGTCTAATGTGCTAGTGAATATAGCGCCTATGCTGTTAGTCATTACATCTAGATCGTCTGTTTAAGGGTACAGTAAGAAGTCCAGACAGATCAGGCAGGTTATTTGTGAATCTGTCTTTAGTGGTCAGAATAATAGTTCTACCGAGTCGATAACGTGGTGAGACACAGTTAGTCTGTTCTACAGGTAGTGTGTACATTATGAGGTAATGGTCTGTGATGTCATCACTTTGAGGTATGATATCTATATCAGTGACGTCTATTTTGTGTGATATTATTAAATCTAGTGTGTGATTAAGACGATGTGTTGCTCTAGTGACGTTTTGTTTAAGCCCAAAAGAAAATCTGCAAATTCTCTAAGAAAATCAGTGTAGGGCCCCAGGGGTCTGTACAGGGACACACACACACTAGAGCAAGAGACATCATGGATTTTTTCGTGAGCATGTGCGAGAGTGTAACATTAAGAACAAGCACTTCAAGAGTTAAATCTATACTGTGTTCTTTGGGTAACAGTAAGGAAATCACTAAAGATTAAAGTGTTAACACCACCTGCACCACCAGTCTGACAAGGCTCATGCTTATAGATATATCCTGATGGTGTAGAGACTCATTTAGACCGATGTAATCATTTGGTTTAAGTTTTCGCATATCCCAGGTTATTATGGGGTCAGAGCATAGGGTCAGCCATAGTACGGCAGTCCTGGAGCAGGTTAGATTAAGGGCCTTGCTCAAGGACCCAACGTTGACGTCTCAGCAGCTTGTTGGCCTGAGTAACTGGGATGTGGTAGCTCAGTGTTCGACTACTGATCAGAAGGTCATTGGTTCGAATCCAAGGTCCACCAAGTTGTCACTGCAGGGCCCCTGAGCAAGGCCCTTAACCCTCTATTGCTCAGGTGTATAAACTGAAATAAAAATGTAAGTCACTCTGGATAAGAGTGTCTGCTAAATGATGTAAATGTAACCCGAAGCCTTAACCACTGAACCATCACGTCCTCCATAAATGTACACATGTGCATGTGTTCCATAATCACAGGACCTTTATGAGAAATCTCCTGATTTCTGTTGTTCTCTCTCTGCACTGTGACAGTTTCTACAGTCAGGAGTGTTACTATATTATTTGATCATTTCTAATAAGATTTTTTTTTTTCTGTAATTCTGGTCATCATTAAATATTTTAAACCTCCATGTAAATAAATATTTATAACTACGTAAGTGTTTTAACATACGGAATAAATTTCTTAAACTTATTTACCAACATAAATCAAGCATTTCTTTCCCACTTTAACTCCAGCCAACATGTGAAGCACAAAGACACAAGCGTTAAATCAGCTGAAGAACCGGTAGGTAACCAGCAGGTGGCGCAATTACACACAAATACCAGGAAAAAATTTAGTCAGTTAATAAACAATAAAACCTTATAGACATGAAATCTTTATTGAAGTAAATTTATGTATTGTTAAAAATATGTGTATAAAATATTTCTTACGTTTCACAGTTATGTTTTATATTAATGTAGATTAGGACTGAAATAGAGATGAAAAGTTTGGGGAAAGAAATAAAAAGAAAAGGCAACATGAACTTTAAACACTGAAAACATCTCATCAGCTGTAACAATGATCTGAAAATACTGAAAAAAAACACGTCATTTCAGGACACAAAAAATATATTTATCATATTTTAGCGCAACAGCCCCCCCCCCACCCCCCCCCCCACCCCCCCACACACACACGTGCGCAAACACACACAGGTAACGTGTAAAACACTGCAGTTTGTTACAGTTGTGTTAATGAAAGTGAACACAACGTAAAGAAAGGAACTTGGGTCTGATTGCAGAACTGAAAGCACGTGTTCTCCGAGTCGCAGGGTTTCATTTGAAATTGCTGAGTCAGGAATCAAAAGGCGAGGAATCTGACTCAGGAGTCGATTCGCTGAATCAGGGTCTGCGCGACGATGCCTGAAAGAAGCGTCAGGTCTTGATGTTTGATCCAGTCCTCTTCTATGATCGCCCACACTGTGCCGTCCGGCTACACACACACACACACACACACACGAGAGACGCAGACACACACGAGAGGCAGACACACACACACACACACACACACACGAGAGGCAGACACACACACACACGAGAGACGCAGACACACACGAGAGGCAGACACACACACACACACGAGAGGCAGACACACACACACACACACGAGAGGCAGACACACACACACACACACGAGAGGCAGACACACACACACACACACACGAGAGGCAGACACACACACACACGAGAGGCAGACACACACACACACGAGAGGCAGACACACACACACACACACACACACACACACACGAGAGACGCAGACACACACGAGAGGCAGACACACACACACACACACACACACACACGAGAGGCAGACACACACACACACACACACACACACACGAGAGACGCAGACACACACGAGAGGCAGACACACACACACACACACGAGAGGCAGACACACACACACACACACACACACACACACGAGAGGCAGACACACACACACACACGAGAGGCAGACACACACACACACACACACACGAGAGGCAGACACACACACACACGAGAGGCAGACACACACACACACACACACACACACACACACGAGAGACACAGACACACACGAGAGGCAGACACACACACACACACACACGAGAGGCAGACACACACACACACACACACACACACACACGAGAGACGCAGACACACACGAGAGGCAGACACACACACACACACACACACGAGAGGCAGACACACACACACACACACACACACACACACACACGAGAGGCAGACACACACACACACACACACACACGAGAGGCAGACACACACACACACACACACACACACACACACGAGAGGCAGACACACACACACACACACACACACACGAGAGGCAGACACACACACACACACACGAGAGGCAGACACACACACACACGAGAGGC
>NC_083463.1:1560460-1567960 GCF_030014155.1 Tachysurus vachellii
CAGACATCAGACACCAACATCACAGACATCAGACACCAACATCACAGACATCAGACATCATGAACATCAGACACCAACATCCCAGACAGCAGACACCAACATCACAGACAGACATCATGAACATCAGACACCAACATCACAGACATCAGACATCGCCAACCTCAAAAGACATCACATTCTTTCAGAGAAAAGAAAACATAAAACTCACTTTAGATATTTTGGCTTCGTCTTTCTTCTTGGTGCTCTGCAGAGACTCTAGATGATGACGAGCCGAATCATAATCCACCAGTTTACGCCCACGTTTAGCAACTCGCTCCTGACACACACACACACACACACACACACCAAATATGACAATTAATAAATCATCCACAAACATTTTCCCTCCATATGGAATAAATTCTATTTAGTTTTCTTGGTGAAGTGAAGTACACACTTTGACCTCAGGGAACTGACTGGTGTAGTTCTCCATCGTTCGAACCACCTGATCGCTCAACTTCTCTTCATAATCGTTCCACAGCAGATCTTCGCTCTGACACCGAGACGAGAAGAAACACGCTTTAACGTCATTAATCACAGAAAAGACGTGAGTCCGGTGACGTGAGCGATGAGTTCTCACCTGCATAATAACAGACAGATCCTCACCACCCTGCCAGTCCGGCTCATACACGTCCTTCAGAGTCTGAGAGAGACGCTTCGAAGCCTCGTGTATCGCTATGAGACAGAACAGTAAAGGCACAAAAAAAATGTATTTACTGCAGAAAATTCTTTTTAATTAAAAAAAAAATAAATAAATAAATAATAATAATAATAATAAAATGACAAAGGAGTAAGTTTTTTAAGTATGTACAGAATTTACAAGATTTAATAGCTATTTTATGTTAACAACTTTATTGTTTTATTTATGTAATGTTTATTACGTTTTTGTATTGTATTATTTATTTAAACCATTAACCAAAACACAGCAGGATTTAAATTTAATCTTAATTAAACAGAGAAAACAGATCAGATGCTACGTGAGATTTACAGTGTAAATGATTTTATTTTGCTTTGTTTTCAGTCAGTGTTGATGTACAAATCAGGTGATTTACTTTAATTAAAGCTTTAGTGAGGAATAATGAAATATCTGGTGACTCTTTTCTTGAAATTTAGTTTCAGTTTGCAAAAAAGTTAAAACATGAAAACTCCACCTACGCTAACAGCTAACGCTAATAGCTAACGTGGCAGTTTCCTGTCAAATCAAAACTCACCACACAGAAACACTGCTGCACTTTACAGATCACCTCAGAGACCTTAACTCTAACATTTACAAACAATAGAATACACTGACCACACACACACACGCACACACACGCACACACACACACGCACGCACTGACCACACACACGCACAGACAGTGTTTCACAATAAGCTATTAATAAGCCACTCTCGCTTCCACCTTAACTCAGAAAGCGAAACACCGCCAGAGAAACACTTAGACCTGCATCTGTGGATGACCAAAGACCACACTGTGTGTGTGTGTGTGTGTGTGTGTGTGTGTGTGTGTGTGTGTGTGTGTGTGTGTGTGTGTGCGCGCGCGCGCAATGTCAAAGCTTAGATCTCGGATTTTTTCAATAATACGCAATCTTCTGCATATTAATCTTCTGAGTGTAGATAGAATATGATTTCACAGACAGAGAGAGAGAGAGAGAGAGAGTCAGAGAGAAACAGACAGAGAGAGACACAGACAGAGAGAGAGAGAGAGAGACAGACAGACAGAGAGAGAGAGAGAGACAGACAGGCAGAGAGAGAGAGAGAGAGAGAGGGAGAGAGACAAACAGACCGAGAGAGAGAGAGAGACAGACCGACAGAGAGAGGCAGACAGACAGACAGACAGAGAGAGGGAGAGAGAGAGAGAGAGAGAGAGAGAGAGAGAAAAAAAGAGATCTGTTTTTGAGACACAGCTCATGACAGTAATCTTGATGACGGCCCGTAAACTCTTTTTTCCAGTTTGACTCAGAGTCCAGATGAAGAGTCACTTGACTGTGACATGGCGTCTAGTGTAGATTGTTATTAACGTACAGAAGATAAACAGGTGAATGTGTGAACAGTCAGTCACTCATTTACATCTAGGTGTCCAAGTATAAACCTGCTTCAGATTCACATTTTAATCCAGTTTGTAGCTTTCTGTAGCTTTTCTCAGTGTAATTCAGTCCCTACAGAATTCTGCTCAAAACAAACTGTGATTGGTTGCTTTTCATGCCAATCAGACGCTCCCTTGGCGCTCCACATTTCTCCTCTGATAAAGAAACTCTTAAAACCCTTAAAAATCTGTGTAGAGAGATGAGTTTCTCAGTACGAGTGTTGTACCTTTGACCGCGCTGTAGTACGCCTTCACGTCCTTGTACAACCTGGAACCGTCCGTCTGCGGGAAGAGAAAGAAGTTTCACATCGTTCTGAAAATGTGTTCACATCAACATTCTTTTCAGATTTAATCTCAACACCAGATTCTTTATTTCTGTATGAAGAAAATAGAAATGTTTAAGAAAATAAAAGTGCTTTTCTACTGTAACCAAGAACCTGTGCTGAATTTAGTACCTCTCCTGTTATGGTACTCTGTGGGCGGAGCCAGAAATACTGCAGCTTTTCTACATGTCAGATTTATATGACCCTCAAACATCAAATTCATTCCTAGTCACTACATACAGGCTTCGCTAATGCTAACTTTCCCACAGTAAGTGTTTATATTAGCAGCTAGTCAAAAAACACACAATTCAAAACACTGCACGTTAGCTAACATAACAGCTATAATACATCGTGCTGTTCTATACATGTTTGCTTCTATGCTAGCTGGCACTGTAGTATAATTAATGCTAATAGATAATTAGCTATTTACAGTTCATTACTAAGCTAATATTAGCCTAACTCGTTTTGTTTAATAAGCAAGCTAGCTAGCATTAAACTAATTATATTGTGCCTTTATTTTAGCAAGCCAGATATTAGCTAGCTGAATTATTTGTTGACAATTTGTAAATTGGGTGCAAATATTTAGAAAAATCCCCCATAAAAATGAGGTTTAGATTATATAGCATGTTTAAGGTTGGTGCTACTGTGATGTTAGCACTGTTAGCAAACCTCCATAATGTGACGCCTTTCTTCTATGTTGTGAAACGAAAACGTTTTCGGGCCATAGTGGTTTCAGCGCGTACCAGGGCGGTCGCCAGGACATACAGAACGGGGGGCATTTCATTTCCATAAAAGGGCATTTTTTACAATCTGAGAAACAGACATTCACCTGTATTTATTATAATTAAAATAGACCACGTTCAATATTTAAACAAAACGCTAAAACACAAGACAATCATGTTCTGTTCAACGATTCAAAAATACTTTTCCACATTATAAACTTCTCTGTTTATTTTCTCTTAACATTTGTATTGGTGTATTCTTTATTACTCATTGTCTTTGGACCAGGGGAGGAAACCGGAGTACCCGGAGGAAACCCCCGAGGCACGGGGAGAACATGCAAACGCCACACACACAAGGCAGAGGCGGGAATCGAACCCCGACCCTGGAGGTGTGAGGCCAACGTGCTAACCACTAAGCCACCGTGACCCCCGTAAATATATTAAGTTTACCAAAAATATTGACACCCTTAATAAGGCCAAAATGTGTTTAAACATGATGTAATTCTAAATATATATTTACACAGTACATTTAGCCCATTTCCATTAAAGCGTCAGTGAAAGTTTTAAGATTTCAGTCCAAGTTGTTTTTTAAACGTAACTCATTTTTTCCACTCAGGCGTCATCTTGGCTTCCCTTCAAGATGTTGCACAAGTTTCTGGAATTTCCAGCAATGTCAAAAAAAGCCCTGGAGGCTACAGCATGGTGTTTTCACTGCTCTAAATCACAACACGCCTCAAATACACCAGCAATCAGGACAGAAATGTAAGCAGGAGTAACGCGTGTAAATCTTCCTGGATTAGAAGTAGATCTACAGAGCTGAAGTATCTCTAACATATCTGATGAAATCATGACATATTTATTACAGCAAGCCTGCATGACTCACAGGATCATTACACGGTCAGTCAGTAAGGTCAGAACACGGACAAAATGAGATTAGCACGTTAGCAACAACAACTAAACTTAACTAGCTGCTAATTAAACAAATTTAAAAATGCTCCATTTTAACTTGTTCTTGATCCTGGTTGAATTTTTAAAGAACATCAAAACACTGAAGCTTTATGACTCAGAGCCCGAAGAGGGCTGAGCTGTTGCTGGTGGATCACCTACGTATTTAGCAGCCAGTGAGGCTTCTAGCATGGTTTCTGGACACAGTGTAAAGTCTTCATCCTCCACCGTGGAGAGCTGAACCCTCAGCTGATGAGAGCTCCTGCAGACTGGATACTCGTGAATATAAACCTGAATGTCAATGTTAAGAAAGAGGTGGAGAACACAGAGGCATTGTTCTCTCTAAGCTGTGGTCAGGAACGTCTGATGATTCTCTCAAGTAGACAAAAAGCCCTTGTTCCAACAAGCAGCAGGTGTCTCGAGCAAGACCCTGTTCTCCAAGAAACTTGTACTTGCTTGGAGATACACAGAATATCACTGTACCGAATGTGTGTATGTGACAATTACAACCTTCTCCTTCTTCTTCTCCATCATCACTCATCCAGAGTCACCACAGGTTCCTTTTTTGTGTCCGATTCCTCTCAATGTCTCAGGAAGTTTCCTCACCACGTCACATCTGGCTGGAATAGAGAACCTCACAGTCCAGTTAAAGGCGAGTGTCCCTTGACATGATGATGATGATGATGATGATGATGATGAGAGCGTGACTGTTCCTGTACACAAAGCTGATAGAGGCATCGACACACAGGATTGCATAAGAGCAAGAGAGGAGGGTGGGGCTGTGGGGCTGTTCAACCTGCAGGGGCATGTTGTGATGCGTTGTTTTCTGCAGAATTCCCAGTAAGTTCTCTGATTAACCTCCAGGAAGTGACATTGTGATATTTGTGTCACATCACACACATCCATCTCTAGTCATGTCACTCAGCTGGATTGGTGTGAATGTGATTAATATCCATTGCACCTTGTTTTTTATTAACTTACAAGCAGTGCATTGATCACAAACAAAAACAGTTGTAGTTAAAGAGAGAGATTAAGATGGAGAGATTGAGACAGCGCTCTGCGTCGCTCTGGGTGGAGTTTCCTGTCATACAACACGTTTGACAAGAATAATACCTGACATTTTCCCGCGTTGGTTTGTTCCTGAGCTCAGGCAACTTCACTCAGACTTATAGCAAGCTCTAACACTTAAATCCACCTGATGGAGCACTGATCTCCTGCTCCACCTGAAGACCAGGGCAGTGATTATTACCTCACACTGCGGTGATGAGCTGTTTAAATACAGCCAAAGGTCACAAGGTTCATTACATTAGCTAATGTTATTTTTAAAATAAAGATTGACTGATAGAAAAGTTTGTCAGTCTCGTCACTGTTCAGCACACCAGAGATGGGGGACTCCAGTCATATGACTTGACTCGAGTCAGACTTAAGTCGCAAATTTGAGACTTACTTGTGACTTGCACACACACACACACACACACACACACACGTGTGTGACTTACTCCCACCTCTGCAGCATACAGTAACCTGTTTGTGTAAATAATCCTCTTCTTATTGCACCACAGTTCTGGACTCTGATTGGTGTTCAGGTGGTGATTAATTCTCTCTAACAGCAGCTCTGACTGTAGCTCAGGTTTATATTAATGTACTCACTCTGACACCTTATCGTTTCCATAGTAACAACACATTCCCCTTGTTCGTCAGACAAATCAAATATCATCCTCCCTAAAGTGAAGTTTCCTACGAGGTGACTGTGTATCGTGTGGAAGGAGTCTCCAGTGTCAGAGCTTTGGAACCGTCAGAGGTGAAGCTGGAGATTTCACACACCTCCAGCGCACACACACACACACACACACACACACAGACTGACACACACACAGACTGACTGACAGACACACACACAGACACACACACACAGACACACACACAGACTGACACACACAGACTGACACACACAGACTGACACACACAGACTGACACACACACACACCTGTTGTTTGTTCAGATTTGCCGCACACTGCTCGAACTGCTCGTCTTTCGTCTCCATGGTTTTCCCGAGTTTCTGAAGGACCTGCGACACAAAAACATCGTCTGCTTCAGACAGAGATATCAGACACACAGCCATGAGAAACACCATGTTCTGAACTGCCGCTGCTCAGATAAAATCAAGGACAGAGACCTTTAAATGCTCCATGGGAAAAGCTGAGAGCGATTGTGTGTGTAAATTAATGTCCCCTGAAGCCTGTGGGTAAAATAATAAGCCCAAACTGAAATGACAGGTGATTGTGTGACTCCTGCTGAACACAAACACAACTCTGATACCGTTACATCATGTCCGATCAGCTCGCTTTAGCTTTCGCACATTTCAGTCCGACTCGATCCGATTTAAAATTGCTAATTTGCTAAAATGACCTAACTGTATTTTACTAGCTTAACCTGTTTGCTAACGCTAGTTGAGATTAGCGACAGTTCCAGATGGGAAGTGAGACTAGTGTAAGACTTTGATGTGATGTTACATACAGAATATTTTACGTTGGATTTGTTCGCTAACAGACGGCGCAGTTACTGCTGATTATCACTGTTTATTTCTGATGCAACGTTTCTCACTTGAGTATATTTTTAATTGATCACTTCTGCTTTTATGGTTGTAAACATTACTGGTTTTTTCTCTCTCTCGATTCTCTGTACATTTTCTTGCCCTGGTATTTTTTTTCTTTTGATTTCTTATTTCATTTTTATCTGGTTATTGTTTAATTATTTTTTTAATCATGTGCTTAACAACAATACACTGGAAATAACCCCATGCCCCCCACCGCCACAGCAAGTGAACTTCACACACTGAAGTGAACAGAGAGAGAGAGAGGAAGTGAATGAGGGCAGGAAGCAGCAGGCAAACACACACACACACACACACACACACACACACTACCCATTTAGCTAAACTACACTCATGACTGTGTGTGTAAACAGTTTTCTTTTTTACTAATCAGACACACAGTAAAGGCTTCGTTCTAAACCGCATCCAGTAAAACGACATGAAGAGGCACCGAAACCACATTTCTGTTCCCCAACAAGTTCCACACTCCACTTCTGAATCACTGATCAGTGCACACTTCAGTTTTTTAAGAACGGTTTCATCACTGCTGATAAAAACGTTAGGACTTGCTTCTCTTTCTAAAGGTTTCTTCTTGCAGCTTAGATGTTAATTTAACACACTCCACTCAGATCAGGTCCATTACACCACCATCAGAGACCAGTACACTCCTACAGGACCAGTACTCCACCATCAGAGACCAGTACACACCTACAGGATCAGTACTCCACCATCAGAGACCAGTACACACCTACAGGACCAGTACGCCACCATCAGAGACCAGTACACACTCCTAC
>NC_083463.1:1570460-1582960 GCF_030014155.1 Tachysurus vachellii
ACAGAGACAGACACACACAGACACACACACACACACACACACACACAGAGACAGACACACACACACAGAGACAGACACACAGAGACAGACAGACACAGACACACAGACACACAGAGACAGACACACACAGACAGACACACACAGACAGAGACAGACACAGACACACAGAGACAGACACACAGAGACAGACACACACACAGACAGACACACAGAGACAGACACACACAGAGACAGACACACAGAGACAGACACACAGAGACAGACACACACACACACACACACTACCTGTAATATATATCTTTATAAAAACACTGAAGCTACTGGACCCTGTATCTGAAATAATCCATCAGGTCTAATTAATAACAAGCAGCCTTCAGATTTCGGCTTCGTCCCAAACCTCAAATTGCTCCCTACTAATTAGTTCACCTTAATTAGACTCTTAATGACCGCAGCAGATGTATTTATTGTCCTCCAGGTGGCGCTGTTTACTCACCTAATTAGTGTTTTAACTTAAAACGTCAGCGGCGCAGTATTATATTATATTATATTATATTATATTATATTATATTATATTATATTATATTATATTATATTATATAACATTATATTATATTTTCTGCTAACAGCGTTTCTGATTTAAAAAATCCTCCCAAATCCTGATAACAAAAATAAAAAAAAAAATCGAGTAATAACAAGAATCTTAATCGAGTCTTAACAGAATGTTAGAAAGAAGTTAATTATTTTTAATGTCAAGTGTTTTTTCTATACAAAACGAATAAAAATAAGTAAATTCTATAAGATATAAATCACCCAGATTTCATCTCTGATGAGATTCAGATATGTAAACGTAGCTCCGCCCCAAATAAATGACCACGCCCCAATTAGTGCTCAGATTCATACTGAATTGAATTTATAGAACTTGTGTTTTTCACTGATGGAACTTAAATATAGAAATCAAATGTTAATGAAACCAAACTGGGAAAAAACTGCAGGTTTCAGAAGGTGAGAGGAAATGAGAACCTTGTGAGAACTTTATTATTTAATATATAAAACTACAACGTTTACAGCAGGAGACATTTTCTTATCCAGACAATACAGACTAAAGATACCATGAGACTAAAACACTGTTCAAAGGTTTTCCTTTTAACTAAACACATACAACAAACAGGGGAGAACGCGCTAGTTTAAGTGTTTCATGAAGAGCTACATTGGTGTGAAAAAGTCTTGGCCCCCTTCCTGATTTTTTATTTTTTTGCACGTTTGTCACACTTTAATGTTTCAGATCAAACAAATGTAAATATTAGTCAAAGATAACACAAGTAAACACAATAAACACATAACCCTGTGTGAAAAAGTGTTTGCCCCCTAACCCTAAGAACTGGTTGGTCCAGCCTTAGCAGCAAGAACTATAAGTAAGTGTTCTCATTAACCTGCAGTGAGTCTGTTACAGGGGTGTTGTGAGGTGTGTTAAAGCACAGTTAAATTATGTTTTAACAGGGGGGCAAATACTTTTTCACACAGGGCCATGTAGGTTTTGTTTTCCCTTAATGATAAAAACCTTCACGTAAAAACTGCATGTTGTGTTTACTTGTGTTATCTTTGACTAATATTTTAATTTGTTTGATGATCTAAAACATTAAAGTGTGACAAACGTGCAAAAAAATTAAAAAATCAGGAAGGGGGCCAAGACTTTTTCACACCACTGTAGTTCTTTACCCGTCGTTTGAAGATATCCAGTGACTCAGCTGTCTGGACCTCTAGGGGAAGTTCATTCCACCACCTCGGTGCAGAACAGAACAGAGTCTTGTAGTAAACCTCCCTCTTACCCTGAGAGATGGTGGGACCAGTGAAGCAGTGCTGTAGACCTGAGGGTGTGAGGTGCAGTGTGAGGAGGGATGAGGGCTTTGGGGTAAGAGGGAGATGGTCTGTTTGTGGCTTTGTAGACAATCATCAATGTTTAAATCTGATGTGTTCAGCTACAGGAGCCAGTGGAGGAACACAGCAGTGTGGAGAACTTAGGCAGGTTGAAGACAAGACACACAGCTGCATTATGGGTCATTTACAGAGGATGAATTTTGTTCATATGTAGCGAGTCATGAGCGAGTCACATTAGGAACATGTGACAACAACAACAACAACAATAATAATAATAACAATAACAACAATAATAATAAGTGTTTAATTTGCTAAGTGTACAACGAGGATAAATCTCAGAGTGTGAGATGGATCAGGATGTGTTGTGTTCTTGTGTTGTGTACTCATTACACAATGAGTTAATCCTTCACACGTCCACGTCCAGCTCCGACTCCACTCACACACACCGGAGCGTGAAAGCGACAGAACGTCGACCTTACTGAGATTTTAAAGAAGTTTATTTAAATTAGTGAAGGGTGCACAAACTTTTGTAACAAACTGTAATTACCTTAATGTTGAAGTTAGTGACATTTAAAGTTTTTTTTTAAATTCTTTTATAAAGCGTTGCAGATTTAACGGCTAAAAAAGGAAAGACTTTTAATTCCTTTAACAACTTTATTTTGCTCCTTTAAATTTTGTCATCATTCCAGTTTGGAGTCTGTAAAAAAAAAATTATAAAATATTAAAAAACTATAATTATAAAAATGATAATTATAATTATAATATAAGGGGGGCACGGTGGCTTAGTGGTTATCACGTTCGCCTCACACCTCCAGGGTCGGGGTTCGATTCCCACCTCCACCTTGTGTGTGTGGAGTTTGCATGTTCTCCCCGTGCCTCGGGGGTTTCCTCCGGGTACTCCGGTTTCCTCCCCCGGTCCAAAGACATGCATGGTAGGTTGATTGGCATCTCTGGAAAATTGTCCGTAGTGTGTGATTGTGTGAGTGAATGAGTGTGTGTGTGTGTGTGTGTGCCCTGTGATGGGTTGGCACTCTGTCCAGGGTGTATCCTGCCTTGATGCCCGATGACGCCTGAGATAGGCACAGGCTCCCCGTGACCCGAGGTAGTTCGGATAAGTGGTAGAAAATGAGTGAGTGAATGAATAAATAATTATAATATAAAACTTAAAATAATTCTAAACCAATTTTTAATTTCCATAAATAAAGCTAATTATTAAAATCCGTAATGAAATCAGTGACAGAATGATAAGTTTGATCCAATTCAATTATGCAAATATGTTCTAATTTAACACCTACGCATACCGCCGCTTTAATGTCCGTCATCCTTCAGTCTGAATGAATTAACAAACATTTTTCTTTCATTTATTTATTGGATGAAATGCAACAAGCACAAACATGAATAATTTACTCTCATTGGTGCAGAAGAAAAAGTACAATCATGAAGAAAAGATCGACAGAACAAAGGAAAAGTGTGCTGGAGTCAAATAAAATAAAATAATAATAATAATAATAATAATAATAATAATAATAATAATAATAATAATAAAACTCAACAGCAAATAAACAACAGAACATTTGAGAATAAACAATGATTACTTTCTGTTTCTCTCTTTCACCAAAACAGCGTGACGTGATCGTTCTTTAACACCATGAGAGAAAAATATTAAATATAAGAGACACGTAACAAAGAAACCCAGCTGTGCACGTTTACACGTCCCTCTATCGCTCCCACAACGCCGTCAGTCTCTCATCGGGGGCTTAAAAATCTTTTTTTTTTTTTTTTTTTAAAAGTGTAAGACAAAAAAAAGATAAAAAAAACAAAACAAATAAAATTTCTCAAAAATCTCTGTGAGGTATCAAAGTTTCAACAGCAGCCAAACAATCTGCAGACAATAACAGCAGAAAGGAAGACGTTTAAAAATCAACAAATTAATACAAATAAAAAAAAGGAAAAGTTTTACTCTTAAAAAACGTAAAATATCAGCAAATGTGCGAGTGTTTCTGTAAATACAGTATTTTTAAATACTCGAAAGCAGCGAGGTAGAAGCGCACACACACACACACACACACACACACACACACACACACACAGGTTGAAGGTGTCGAGTTAAAGCATGAACACAGTCTGAATACAAAAAGCTAGAATTTCATTTTCACAGTTTAAAAATAAAAGCGCTCCAGGAGAAAAGCAGTGAGGTCTTTAATCTCAGACTCTCTCTGGTGTAGAAACGGAGGAGATGCTGAAGGACTCCATGTCCCAGGATGCAACGCGGCGGCCGTAGACAGACACTCGGCTAGTCGCGGCGTCCTTAGTGTGAAAGCTACAGATGAGGAGGTGAGAAAGCTAAAGCTGTCTGAGTAGATGACTAAAGCTTTAATGGTTTTCTACATTACACAAACACTGAAGGTAAAGTGAAGTAACCATGGAAACGGTTCTGTAGATCCATGTGTTCTGAAATCTGAGTGAATTCGGCTACACACAGAAACAAGGCACAGAAACTGGTGTAAAATGGAGCAGATTAAAGCTCTAAAGCTCAGAGCAGTGTGTCGGATAATCTGAGGACAGCAAAGGTACAAGGAACAGTGCAGGAACCTCCACAAGAACCTGAAGCTGAAGTGGAGACGTCCTGAAGAACACACACACACACACACACACACACACACACAGTGTGATCATCTCATCTCATCTCTCTTAACTCTGTGTATACACATACACACACAAAGGCTCACACACACACAAAGGCTCACACACACACACAGTCTCACACACACACACAGTCTCACACACACACACAGTCTCACACACACACACAGTCTCACACACACACACAGTCTCACACACCCTCTTCCTTTAATAACATTGTGGCTGTAACGTCCCTGCTGTAGTGCTGTGATAAAGCATCCAATCAGATTAAACTGATTACATCAGCACATTAGAGAGAAATGAGGTCATCCATCAACACACACACACACACACACACACACACACACACACACACACACACACACACACCTGTAGAATGTGCAGAGTCATTAAACGCATTAAAGCAGTGAAACGATCACTAAACCTCACTCTGTCTCTCACTCTGTCTCTCACTCTGTCTCTCACTCTGTCTCTCACTCTGTCTCTCACTCTGTCTCTCACTCTCATTTTGTCCATTGGTCTCTCTCACATTTTTTTCTCACTCCATCTGTCTCACTCTCTCCTTGTCTTATCCCTTCATCTATCTCTTGCTCTCTCTGTCTCTCTATTGGTCTGTCACTTTCTATCTGTCTCTCTCTCCATCACACTCTGTCTGTCCTTCTCTCTTGCAGTCCCTCAGTTATCCATCAGTCTCTATCTCCCCCTTTATCTCTCTCCATCATCATCATCATCATCATCATCATCTCTCTCTCCATTCCCCCTTCTGGTTACTCACTAGCGGTGTGTGGTGTTTGGACTTTAAGCATTATGGGATGTCTTTCATTTTAACAGCAGATTTGATTAATGATGTTCTACATCTTCTGTAAGGTCGACTAATCCCTGTGATTAACGCTGCACTCTCACAAACAGATCAACCTCTGATTATATCAACAACATGCTTCTTTACAGTACTGTGTGTGTGTGTATATGTGTGTGTGTGTGTGTGTGAGAGAGAGATGGGGGAGGATGGAGGAGTGCAGAAGACAGCCGTATCATTCACATTAGCACCGAGGGACAAACGAGTGCAGGGATGTGGGAGGCTGACCTATGAATATGCAAATACACAAGTCCCGCCTCCCGTCCCAAAAGAAGTCTGTTGGCAGAATAAAATATCTCCTCGTCTTCTTACCAATTCATTTAGCTAAACAATTAAGCATCTGTTTCAACATCACCATGACAACCGTCATCTGCTTGCAGCTAACATTAGCTTAGCTAAACTGCTAGCGAGCGTTCTAGCGTGCAGACTCTACAGCCACAATCAGCATGTTGAGGTAATTCTTCATACAACTTGGATGAGTGTGTGTGTAGCCCCGCCCCCAAATCATACAAAATGCAAACAATCAATTTAAATCTTTTTATCGGATTTGTAAAGGCTTACCTGTGTGTGTATGTATGTGTGTGTGTGTGTGTGTGTGTGTGTGTGTGTGTGTAACGTTCATCCAGCACAGATGACGCGACTGATCCTGCCGTGGAGCTCCTGAGCGTCAGGGCGGTCCTGTGGGTTGACAGCGAGCATGTCCTTCAGGAGTTTGCGGAGTGCGGAGGACATGTGCGAGCGGCGCCGCTGTGGGATACACAGAACCATCTTTGGGTTCTCGAGCAGAGCCTCGCCTACAGGTACGATGTCAGCTCCCTGCCGTACGTATGTCCCGAGCTGCTCGCGCTTAGACTCTCTGTCGATGAAGGTGATCCGCTCGATCATGGCCCAGATGATGATGCCCAGGGCGAAGATGTCCGCCTTGGCCGTGTAGTGACCCTCCCACACCTCGGGCGCCATGTAGAAGTCTGACCCGCATGCCGACGACAGCCAGAACTTATTGACGTTGACTTCGAGTTTGTTTTTGTCCTCGGCATCAGAACGGCCCCCGGAGCCAGACGCGAGTCCTGCACACACTTTACTCAGCCCGAAGTCTGCCACCTTCAGCACCGGCGCTCCGGAGCGCTCCGAGATCAGGATGTTGTCCGGCTTCAGGTCTCGGTGTACGATGTTGTTCTGGTGCAGGAAGGCCACGGCGCTGCTCAGCTGCTGCATGAAGCTGGTGTTGGTGTGTGGGTCGGGCTGCCGGGACAGGATGAAGCGGCTCAGATCACCTCCTTCACAGAACTCCATCACAAACCACAGGTAGCACGGCTCAGCACACAGCACACGCTCACCTGACAAACACACACGGGACGAGACGTCAGGACTGAGCAGAGACAACAGGAACAGCTCAAAGCTCCGACTGGACCAGGAGTTAATGTGTTACAGAAGAACAGAAGGTTTAGGACACGATGTTTATCACCACATTACATTTTAACTTTTACTGCACACCTTCATTCTGAAGAATAAACAACTAAACATCAGGATTAGAGAGAGAAGAAAAAAACACAATGGGCTTAATATGCCACCAAAACAGCACTGTACAGCACTCAGGGTAACAGAGAGAGAGGGAGAGAGAGAGGGAGAGAGAGGGAGAGGGAGGGGGGGGGGGTGTGAGAGAGAGAGAGAGAGAGAGAGAGGAAGCTAGAGACAGATGAAGGTGTGATGTGGAACCATTGTGCTGCTGGTTTGTTTACACCTGAACATCTCTCTTACACTCCTCCCCCTGCTGTACCTCACAGTGCAGGACACACTGTGTGAGTGCTCATCATCAACATGGCAGTCACACACACACTCATCCTCTCGCTCTCTCCCCCTCTCATTCACTCATCCTCTCTCTCGCCCCCTCCTTCACTCATCCTCTCTCTCTCCCCCTCTCATTCACTCATCCTCTCTCCCCCTCTCTCTCTCATCCTCTCTCTCTCCCCTTCACTCATCCTCTCTCTCTCTCTCTCTCTCCCTCCTTCACTCATCCTCTCACTCTCCCCCTCTCATTCACTCATCCTCTCTCTCGCCCCCTCTCATTCACTCATCCTCTCTCTCTCTGCCTCCTTCACTCAACCTCTCTCTCTCCCCCTCTCATTCACTCATCCTCTCTCTCGCCCCCTCTCATTCACTCATCCTCTCTCTCTCTCTCTCTCTCCCTCCTTCACTCAACCTCTCTCTCTCCCCCTCTCATTCACTCATCCTCTCTCCCCCTCTCTCTCTCTCATCCTCTCTCTCTCCCCTTCACTCATCCTCTCTCTCTCTCTCCCCCTCCTTCACTCATCCTCCCTCCATCACTCACTCACTCCTTGTTAGTTTGGGAATAAAAGCATCATAAAGCCTGTCAGTTAAAGACTCGTGTTCTTCAGCATACAGCTGATATGTAGCTCTATAACACAGGGGTATGTACCGTGTGTCATAATCAGGTCTCATGTGAGAGAAACTACACACTGATGAAACAGAGTCTAGCTGGAGGCTTAAAGCTCTTAAACTCCACACACACAACCTCAGGGCTGCACTCTGACCTGGTCTTCTGTTTAATTTAATGAAACTAGCCTGAACAGGTTGAGTTTCATCATCTGGCTCCAGACTCCCTCAGGGTTCGCTGCTCACTACCTTTCTGTTCTTTATTGCTCCATCACTGCAGTGCTGATGACTCACTACTGCACTTCACTTTTCCTCTACAGAGCGTCCTGGTGAATTATTACTCTCTCAGATTAGACTGTAGTGTGGGTGCAGTGTTTAGTCTCTCTCCCCCCCTCCTCTCCCCCACATGAACAGTTTCCCATAACAGCACACCCCTAAACATTAACGAGTACGTTTATTATTTATTAAACAATGATGCATCACCCGGTGGTCCAGCAGCAGGATCTCCTGCTCTTATTGATATGATAGGGTTCGATTCGTGGGCAGAGAACAAACCCAGCCACTGAGAAGTCTAATGTCAGTGGGGTCAGTGCCAGACCCAAGCCCAGATAAAACTGAAGGGTTTTGTGTCAAGAACCACATAAAGTATGAGGACCAACAGCAGCATCTCTGTATTTTAAAGGCGCATTAAGTAATATTAGCCCCCTATGCCCAGGAAACCCCGCCCCTATGCCCAGGAAACCCCACCCCTGTGCCCAGGAAACCCCAATAATGTTCTGTAGAGAACATAAAACATTTATACATGTAGAATTGTTGTTCATTGACTACTGCACTGTTACTATAGAAACCGCAACCTTCTGACCAATCAGAGTCGAGAACTGGTGCAAATACTTTTAGTACCTGATACAATACACTACTAAAACTTCCTTTGCACCTTTAAACATGTGTGCTTCCGGGTTGAGGCTGAGCTTAGCCACGCCCCCTTTTCACATCCATGTTGCATAACCCACATGTTGAGGGATTATGTTGAGGAAACTGAGGTGTAAATGGTGTGAGTGTGCACAGGACAGGCGAAGGTGTGAGTGTAAGTGTGCACAGGACAGGCGAAGGTGTGAGTGTAAGTGTGCACAGGACAGGCGAAGGTGTGAGTGTAAGTGTGCACAGGACAGGCGAAGGTGTGAGTGTAAGTGTGCACAGGACAGGCGAAGGTGTGAGTGGAAGTGTGCACAGGACAGGCGAAGGTGTGAGTGTAAGTGTGCACAGGACAGGCGAAGGTGTGAGTGTAAGTGTGCACAGGACAGGCGAAGGTGTGAGTGTAAGTGTGCACGGGACAGGCGAAGGTGTGAGTGTAAGTGTGCACGGGACAGGCGAAGGTGTGAGTGTAAGTGTGCACGGGACAGGCGAAGGTGTGAGTGTAAGTGTGCACGGGACAGGCGAAGGTGTGAGTGTAAGTGTGCACGGGACAGGCGAAGGTGTGAGTGTATGTGTGCACGGGACAGGCGAAGGTGTGAGTGTAAGTGTGCACGGGACAGGCGAAGGTGTAAGTGTGCACAGGACAGGCGAAGGTGTAAGTGTGCACAGGACAGGCGAAGGTGTAAGTGTGCACAGGACAGGCGAAGGTGTAAGTGTGCACAGGACAGGCGAAGGTGTAAGTGTGCACAGGACAGGCGAAGGTGTAAGTGTGCACAGGACAGGCGAAGGTGTAAGTGTGCACAGGACAGGCGAAGGTGTAAGTGTGCACAGGACAGGCGAAGGTGTAAGTGTGCACAGGACAGGTGAAGGTGTAAGTGTGCACAGGACAGGTGAAGGTGTAAGTGTGCACAGGACAGGTGAAGGTGTAAGTGTGCACAGGACAGGTGAAGGTGTAAGTGTAAGTGTGCACAGGACAGGCGAAGGTGTAAGTGTAAGTGTGCACAGGACAGGCGAAGGTGTAAGTGTAAGTGTGCACAGGACAGGCGAAGGTGTAAGTGTGCACAGGACAGGTGAAGGTGTAAGTGTGCACAGGACAGGTGAAGGTGTAAGTGTAAGTGTGCACAGGACAGGCGAAGGTGTAAGTGTGCACAGGACAGGCGAAGGTGTAAGTGTAAGTGTGCACAGGACAGGCGAAGGTGTAAGTGTGCACAGGACAGGTGAAGGTGTAAGTGTAAGTGTGCACAGGACAGGTGAAGGTGAAGGACATGTCCAGGTGTCCTCACCTTTGAGGGACGTCTCCACCAGACGCAGGTACTGTCTGGAGCGCTTGTTGCCGTGACTCATCTTCTGCGCCATGCCGTTCCTCTGGAGCACACACTCCTCCAGCTGGACCACGTTCTCATGTCGCTTCTCCAGGCTGGTCAGAGCCCAGAACTCAGCCAGCGCCAGTTCCACGTTCTCGGGCGCGTCACAACGCAGCTTCTTGACGGCCACCACAGTGCCGGAGCTCCGCGCCACCGCCTCGTAAACCACCCCGTAGCTGCCGCGGCCGACCTCCTGCACCAGGCTGTAGCGCGGCGCGCACACACTGTGCTCCACTGACGGGTCTCTGTCTCCTGGGTCTCTGTCTCTCTGTCCCTCTCCCGCTCGGACATTCCCGTTGCTCACTGAGTCCCTACAGGACCTGGTCATCCGCCTTCTCTGTCTCTCCCCAATGTCCATCACATCTCCTCCTTCAGCACAAGGTGTTCTGTTGTGTCGAGTCTGTATACAGCGGCCATGTTGTGACGTCACTACACTCAACCGATTCCTATTGAAATGAGTCCGGATCGTACCATTATCTCCGAGCAACAGGGGGGACACGAAGGGGACTGTGATGGTTTGCTCCTAAACTTCAGGTCAGTCCTGAGGTCTGGGACTTCATCCGTGTTGCCAGATGTGTTCAGAGGGAAACGTGCAAATGAGGAGTAAAAGTCTCCAGCTGCCATTTTATAGTGTGTGTTGTGAGAATCTCAGTGTGTGAAGCACATAAACACTTATTACACTTATAAAGCATAATAACATCTGACTTTCTAGATATTAATTATAAAATAATTATAAAATATTACACGTGATAAACATGTAAATTACATCTAATTAGAATGAAATTATAATTCTATAACTGAATTGTAAATTTGTACATTGTTTATCGCAACACTGCGTTTATAAAGTGTTCACATTAAATTAGACTTTTTAGTTTTAAAATCAACCCAAAGATAGAATTGTTTTCATTTTATTAACATGATGCGTATACAAAACACATCACTCCTCATTTGCATAAATTAATATTCAAATACAAACATTTGTAAGATGTGAGGTTTGAACTTTACACACTTTCCACAATAGACCTTTTACTACAATCCTAAAGTTTTTCTGATTGTAAATAATGTTAAAAATCCTGAAATAATAATAATAATAACAACAATAATAATAATAATAATAATAATAATAATAATAATAATAAATAAAAAAGTATCTTTAAGACATTTTACTGTGAATAGTTACACTACATGTATAGCATTTTCATGGTTTAGTGGATAATTTCAGGTCCTAAAATGATTGGCACACATTTAGTTCTGGTTATTTAGTACCTCTTTAACCAAGGGTGCCAATAGTTTCAGCACCAACAGGAAACCCTCACTCATTCATCTTCTACCGCTTATCTGAACTACCTCGGGTCACGGGGAGCCTGTGCCTATCTCAGGCGTCATCGGGCATCAAGGCAGGATACACCCTGGACGGAGTGCCAACCCATCACAGGGCACACACACACACACACACACTCTCATTCACTCACACAATCACACACTACGGACAATTTTCCAGAGATGCCAATCAACCTACCATGCATGTCTTTGGACCGGGGGAGGAAACCGGAGTACCCGGAGGAAACCCCCGAGGCACGGGGAGAACATGCAAACTCCACACACACAAGGTTAATATAAAGAATAATATAAAGATTAATATTAGATATATTTAAATGTGTATGTATTTATCCCCAATGAGCAAGTCTGAGGTGACTCAGGTGACTGTGGGGAGGAAAAACTCCCTTAGATGGTAAATGAAGAAAATTTGAGAGGAACCAGATTATAAATATACAGTCTGATAAATGTTGTGTTGGTGTAAAAGATCACATGGAGTTCACATCTCCTCTTTAGTATCACAGAGTCTAACTGGAGCTGGTAGATCTGTAGATGTCTCAGGATTCTCACAGAGTCGCCCTCATCTCAGTGGAGGTCCAAAATCTTCATCGCATGGAAGACGATCTGAGCTGCTACAATGTCTGGATGCCTCGTGATGGGTAGAAAGAGAGAAGCAGTGTAGAGGGATTAACATATCTGCTGTTCATAAAAATGTGCAAGTCTGATGTAATAGTGCACAATATTATGGGATGTATTATGTGTATTAAAAATACCAGATTAAAGGAAGCCATTATAGCAGGTATATAGGTATACATACACATTTAAACACTGATGTGCCAGTGATCTTTTGTTATTCTCTGTATTTCTTACAATGCAAAACAAGGAGAGTTTTATTTTCACTGTAAAAAAAGTGAACATTGTGTCACGAGGATCTCTGTAACGGAGGAGTGAATTTCTCCTTTCCTCCTCTAGAGAGCAGCATTGAGATTCAATTGCATCAGCTCAGGATCCTGAGTCGACATTTCAGTTGTGACGTCATGTTTCTCTCTATTTATATTTATATTGTATTGTTTGTTTGATTGCATTAAAGACACAGAGAAGCAGATGACACTTTAAGATCTGAAGAAGGACAGAACAGT
>NC_083463.1:1587960-1640460 GCF_030014155.1 Tachysurus vachellii
TCATCAGTCCTTCAGATTAAACTCACACAGATACACATCAGTTCACATCAAACATCAGAACAAGACAATCTCAGTGGTTTGTATTTTATTCATCAGCTTATTGCATTTCATTTTTATTTTTATTTTGACTGCATTTTTAACACTGTGTATGATTGTGTGTGTGACTGATAAGATTTGAATTTGCTGGTTTGAATATTTCAGATTTCCATTTTCTGCAATTCTCACACACAACAATCTCTAGAGTTTATACAGCAAGGTGTAAAAAAATGAAAAACATCTAATCATCAGGCAGAAAAACTCTGTTTTTATTAAATCTCATAGATGTGAAACATAAAGGCATCCTCATCATCATCATCATCATCATCATCATCATCATCATCATCATCACCTGTTAGAAAGTATGATCAGACCAAATTAGATCTGGTTAAAGATCATTTCTATTCTAAGCTACACATTGATGCCAGACCTTCAGTAAACAGATCATTAACATTAATCTCCTTACCGTCTATATTTACCGTCCGCTGCACTGTGCTCACGCCGTCACCCCCACACGAACTGTTCCTTATTCAATCGTTAATGCTCGAAACACTCAAATGAAATGAACTGGGATTTATTGTCATGAATCTACACAAAACAGCTCATCATTTTCAGCTGGAGAAAAGGGTCAATATAGTTTGTAATTTCTTTAAAAAAAGCTCTAAAAATGAAGTACTCAGGTAATTAGTAATTATTCCGTCCTGTTGGGGTAAAATAAGTTGCCCTCGGAAATCGAACTAGTAAGCAGAAAGAAGTCGATCGGCGTGGAATTGAAGTGCGAGACGATCTGTTTGTAAATACACTTGTTCCTGGGAGAACCTGGAGTGTGTCAGAGAACATATCTGAACATAAAGTTTTAGAATCAGACAGAGAAAGTCAGAGAGAGAGAGAAAACAAAGAGGCCAAAGTTAGTTAATGTGTAAAGTGATGCTCCCACCACCATGCTTCACCGTGGGGCTGGTGTCCTCAGGGTGGGGGCAGTGTTGAGTTCTATAATTTTATGAATCAGCACATCATCGGCACATTTTTTATCACAAATTCCAGCAAAAAGTAAAATTGTTTATTGGAATCTAAGGCCAGCTTCATACGCAATGAAATTAAACTGAATCCTGTTTCTTTGCTTTTAAATACATCCTGAAGTCATAATTTCTGTTCTTAATGTATCACAATCTTGTTTGGAAGAAAGTCATATTGTAGTTTTGTCAGAAGAACTGAAATCAATGGTTTAGAAGCTTATTACAGGTTATTACATAACGAGGACACGGGACCTGGTGTTCCTACACTGACAGATGGCTGAGGTTAAAGAGAATTAAAGGAGGAATCTGTATAACACAGAGACCGAGGGACAGACGATCATGGAAAGATCCGAATGTTTAGAGTTATCAGATAAACCGCCGTGTTGTGCTGTAGTAGTCAAATAATCAGTGATGAAGCAGAGCTACAGGCTGTTACACCATGTGGGAAAAGTTACAAAGGACTGAAACTGGAGACTCCTTCCATACAAGTCCCTGTATATGGGAAACTCGTTACTATAGCAACGATAACGTGACTAATGAGCTCATTAATATAAACGTGCGCTACTGTCAAAACTGCTGTTAAACAGAAAGAATTAAACACGTTCTGACCAATCAGAATGGAGAAGCCCCTTCACTGTTCCTCTTTGATGGTGACTCCAGCTTCATGCAGCAGGTGTACATGTGTAATATAAGTCCATGAAGGAGCATTAGAGGTGCTCGAAGCTAATCCCAGATTATCGATACGGCTCCGCAGATTGCTTCAAAAGGATTTCTCTGGACTCTCTGTGGGTGGAGGTGGAGCGTAATACTGATTCCAGGCAGGTCATACCACCAACCACGACATGTTTATTCCACTAAAAGCTCTAATCACCACAAAACTGCTGCTTCACCAGAAACACTCTCTCAGAAAACTCTACCTCTAGCTGTGGTGTAGCTAATCTGGTGCATAACAACAATCAGTAAAGGTTGGAGGTAAAGGAGGAGAAATATATAAAAAAACACTGTTACACAATTATTTATGTTATTACTAGCTTTATTAGGTAACTTTGTCTTTTTTTACTGGCACAATATTATATTAGTTTATAATGAAAATTTAAGATGCTTTTATATAAATATGTATATATGTAAACTTGTATATTTATACTTTTTAACATTATTATTATTATTATTATTATCATTATTATTATTATTATTATTATTATTATTATTATTATTACCATTATTATTATTATTATTATTATTATTATTATTATTATGCCATTGTATTTGCACTGTATTAAATAACATGCATATGTTTTTGATTATACATTAAAAAGAGTTTGTTCTTAATAAAAGGCACTTAATTAAATGCATTATTGTGAATAATTAGAACACAATAAAGAGAAAATTAACAACTGAATGAAATTACAATGAAATTACAATATGCTTTATCTAAATACACTAAAAAAATCTTCCTCTTCTTCTTTTTCATGTTTAAATGTTTTTTATATGTTTACCGTATTATTGCATTGTGACATTAATTACAATTACAATATTATATTTAAGATTCTACAAGCAGGATGAATTAACGTGCCCTTGTTTTTTGTATAGTAATGTGCTATACTTAAAGTAATTAAACAACTCATAACTAATAATCTATCACTTTGCACTAGTTGTGTTGTTTTAAATCTGGACCTTCATTAAAAACTCATATAATAAAATAAATATTATCAATAAACACTTCAATTAAAACTAAAAAGCACCAGTTATAAGTGCCTTCTTCATGAATATTAATGAGATCGCTCACTTGACCACGCCCTCTCTTTAAAAGACAATGTCCCGCCCCTTCAGGCTGTCAGTCTGTCAGTCAGAAACTCACAGAGTCTCACAGATGAACTTAATGTCGGATCGCAGCTATACCTTATATGTAAGAGAGACAAAAGCGGATTATGGCTGAACCTCAGAGTGCAGTTTATTTAGCGACACCTGTGCTGTATTGATGCCCCTGTGACAGGAGCCGTGGGCAGATGAGGGAACAGCTAACGGCTAACTAATGTGTTCCTGAGGAAACTTTACTGCTCAGTAGGAAACTTGTGTTTTAAAGTATGTGTATAGTATTAATGTGTGTGTGTGTTAATGAATGTGTGTGTGTGTGTGTGTATATGTGTGTGCGTGTATTTGTGTGTGCGCGTGTATTTGTGTGTGTATTAATGTGTGTGTGTTAATGAATGTGTGTGTGTGTATATGTGTATGTATTAATGTGTGTGTGCGTGTATTTGTGTGTGTGCGCGTGTATTTGTGTGTGTGCGCGTGTATTTGTGTGTGTATGTGTGTATATTTGTGTGTGTATTTGTGTGTGCGTGCGTGTATTTGTGTGTGTGTATGTGTATTTGTGTGTGCGTGCGTGTATTTGTGTGTGTGTGTATGTGTATTTGTGTGTGCGTGTGCTTGTATTTGTGTGTGTATTAATGTGTGTGTGCGCGTGTATTTGTGTGTGTGTACGTGTGTGTATTTTTGTGTGCGTGTGTGTATTTGTTTGTGTGTGTATGTGTGTATTTGTGTGTGTGTGTATGTGTATTTGTGTGTGCTTGTATTTGTGTGTGTGTTTTACATATTGTTGTTTAAACGATTCTTTTTTAGAGATTCGGTACACATCATTCACACAACAGTTTATGGTCAGGGCTCCTATTTGACACACTAAAATGAATCGACTCTAATTATTAACCAGTTCGTAGTTTATCAAAAATAACTGACAAACGATTCCGCTCTTTAATTCGCTAGTTCTTAGTTGAATCATGTAATGATTCGAATCTACTATAATGATTCGACTCTCTCATTTACTCGCTAATTCGTAGCAGTATCGTTTAATTCGGTACACTAAAATGAGTCGATTCTCAAATTTACTGGATAAACTGCGACAAAAATATTTTGTACTAAAATCCTACTCTACTGACACTGTACTGTAATTAAGTGGACTCTTGGGAGTAGAAGACTTATTTATTACTGGGATGGTAATGACTCGTGACACTGGCGTCACGATTCGTTTCTTTATCAATTCCTTCATTATTATCAATACTGTGATAAAGAACATGGTGGTGTTTAAATGAACTAGCTTGTATCTATGTACTGAAATCTTCATTGTATTAGAACATGACGGTTTTACGTACTGAACACAAATTCATTCGTACCTGCACAAGGACAATTACATGGTGCAAATTGTTTTATAAGATTTACCCCTTTTACCCCGAGGATACAGGAGGATGAAGAATGAGAAAAGTCATTGTGTATTTATCGCTTTCACCGGGGCCCAATTTCAGCAATTAGACATCGATTAATTAATTCGATCTTTTATTTTAGAAGGTAATAATTTCTGAAATTGCCTTTATTCACAATTTACTTTAGTAAAATTTTGGTTGGATTCTACACCGTTTGTGTTTGTGTTTATCTCAGTAAACAACCGTATCACTCAGGTGTGTTAGTTGTTGATGAGTTGATTATTCCAGGTTCTGATAGTTCCTGATTCTGTGTGTGAGACGAGATCAGATGATGTCCTGGACGGCCGGATATCACTAGATTTGTTGCTTTATTGTCGGTTGCACATTTGTAAAAATTCCCTGATTTAGTGAAGGCAAATCTTTTAAAAAAGTGGCCATGAAATTAAAATACGTCACGTCATAGTGAGACGTGTAGACGTTATAGTGAGATGTGTAGACATAACACTGAGACGTGTAGACATAACACTGAGACGTGTAGACGTTATAGTGAGACGTGTAGACATAACACTGAGACGTGTAGACGTTATAGTGAGACGTGTAGACATAACACTGAGACGTGTAGACGTTATAGTGAGACGTGTAGACATAACACTGAGACGTGTAGACGTTATAGTGAGACGTGTAGACATAACACTGAGACGTGTAGACGTTATAGTGAGACGTGTAGACATAACACTGAGACGTGTAGACGTTATAGTGAGACGTGTAGACATAACACTGAGACGTGTAGACGTTATAGTGAGACGTGTAGACATAACACTGAGACGTGTAGACGTTATAGTGAGACGTGTAGACATAACACTGAGACGTGTAGACGTTATAGTGAGACGTGTAGACATAACACTGAGACGTGTAGACGTTATAGTGAGACGTGTAGACATAACACTGAGACGTGTAGACGTTTTGAGATGTGCAGCCACTGTAGTGTATTGTAGAGATGTGTAGATGTTAAGATGTGTAGGTGTTATAGTGAAACGTGCAGACGTTGTAGTAAGATGTCTAGCCATTATATTGAGACATGTGCAAATTATATGTAATATTGTAATAATAATATTGTATTATTATGTAATATTGAGACTTAAAGGCATTCTAGTGAGACATGCAGGTGCTGTAGTGAGACCTGCAGGTGTTATAGTGAGACATGTAGGCGTAATAGTGAGACGTGCAGGCGTAATAGTGTAATGTACATATTAACGTGAAATGTGCAGATGTTGTAGTGAGACGTGTATGTGTTGTAGTGAGACGTGCAGGTGTTGTGGTGAGACGTGTATGTGTTGTAGTGAGACGTGCAGGTGTTTTGGTGAGACGTGTATGTGTTGTAGTGAGACGTGTATGTGTTGTAGTGAGACGTGCAGGTGTTTTGTAGTGAGACGTGCAGGTGTTTTGTAGTGAGACGTGTATGTGTTGTAGTGAGACGTGCAGGTGTTGTAGTGAGACGTGCAGGTGTTGTAGTGAGATGTGCAGGTGTTTTGTAGTGAGACGTGTATGTGTTGTAGTGAGACGTGCAGGTGTTGTAGTGAGACGTGCAGGTGTTTTGTAGTGAGACGTGCAGGTGTTGTAGTGAGACGTGCAGGTGTTTTGTAGTGAGACGTGCAGGTGTTTTGTAGTGAGACGTGCAGGTGTTGTAGTGAGACGTGCAGGTGTTTTGTAGTGAGACGTGTATGTGTTGTAGTGAGACATGCAGGTGTTTTGTAGTGAGACATGCAGGTGTTTTGTAGTGAGACGTACAGGTGTTTTGTAGTGAGACGTACAGGTGTTTTGTAGTGAGACGTACAGGTGTTTTGTAGTGAGACGTACAGGTGTTGTAGTGAGACATTCAGGTGTTTTGTAGTGAGACGTACAGGTGTTTTGTAGTGAGACGTACAGGTGTTTTGTAGTGAGACGTACAGGTGTTGTAGTGAGACATTCAGGTGTTTTGTAGTGAGACGTACAGGTGTTTTGTAGTGAGACGTACAGGTGTTGTAGTGAGACATTCAGGTGTTTTGTAGTGAGACGTACAGGTGTTTTGTAGTGAGACGTACAGGTGTTGTAGTGAGACATTCAGGTGTTTTGTAGTGAGACGTACAGGTGTTGTAGTGAGACATTCAGGTGTTTTGTAGTGAGACGTACAGGTGTTTTGTAGTGAGACGTACAGGTGTTTTGTAGTGAGACGTACAGGTGTTTTGTAGTGAGACGTACAGGTGTTGTAGTGAGACATTCAGGTGTTTTGTAGTGAGACGTACAGGTGTTTTGTAGTGAGACGTAGACTTGTAGACATAACACTGAGACGTGTAGACGTTATAGTGAGACGTGTAGACATAACACTGAGACGTGTAGACGTTATAGTGAGACGTGTAGACATAACACTGAGACGTGTAGACGTTTTGAGATGTGCAGCCACTGTAGTGTATTGTAGAGATGTGTAGATGTTAAGATGTGTAGGTGTTATAGTGAAACGTGCAGACGTTGTAGTAAGATGTCTAGCCATTATATTGAGACATGTGCAAATTATATGTAATATTGTAATAATAATATTGTATTATTATGTAATATTGAGACTTAAAGGCATTCTAGTGAGACATGCAGGTGCTGTAGTGAGACCTGCAGGTGTTATAGTGAGACATGTAGGCGTAATAGTGAGACGTGCAGGCGTAATAGTGTAATGTACATATTAACGTGAAATGTGCAGATGTTGTAGTGAGACGTGTATGTGTTGTAGTGAGACGTGCAGGTGTTGTGGTGAGACGTGTATGTGTTGTAGTGAGACGTGCAGGTGTTTTGGTGAGACGTGTATGTGTTGTAGTGAGACGTGTATGTGTTGTAGTGAGACGTGCAGGTGTTTTGTAGTGAGACGTGCAGGTGTTTTGTAGTGAGACGTGTATGTGTTGTAGTGAGACGTGCAGGTGTTGTAGTGAGACGTGCAGGTGTTGTAGTGAGATGTGCAGGTGTTTTGTAGTGAGATGTGTATGTGTTGTAGTGAGACGTGCAGGTGTTGTAGTGAGACGTGCAGGTGTTGTAGTGAGACGTGCAGGTGTTTTGTAGTGAGACGTGCAGGTGTTGTAGTGAGACGTGCAGGTGTTTTGTAGTGAGACGTGCAGGTGTTTTGTAGTGAGACGTGCAGGTGTTGTAGTGAGACGTGCAGGTGTTTTGTAGTGAGACGTGTATGTGTTGTAGTGAGACATGCAGGTGTTTTGTAGTGAGACATGCAGGTGTTTTGTAGTGAGACGTACAGGTGTTTTGTAGTGAGACGTACAGGTGTTTTGTAGTGAGACGTACAGGTGTTTTGTAGTGAGACGTACAGGTGTTGTAGTGAGACATTCAGGTGTTTTGTAGTGAGACGTACAGGTGTTTTGTAGTGAGACGTACAGGTGTTTTGTAGTGAGACGTACAGGTGTTGTAGTGAGACATTCAGGTGTTTTGTAGTGAGACGTACAGGTGTTGTAGTGAGACATTCAGGTGTTTTGTAGTGAGACGTACAGGTGTTTTGTAGTGAGACGTACAGGTGTTTTGTAGTGAGACGTACAGGTGTTTTGTAGTGAGACGTACAGGTGTTGTAGTGAGACATTCAGGTGTTTTGTAGTGAGACGTACAGGTGTTTTGTAGTGAGACGTACAGGTGTTGTAGTGAGACGTACAGGTGTTTTGTAGTGAGACGTACAGGTGTTTTGTAGTGAGACGTACAGGTGTTTTGTAGTGAGACGTACAGGTGTTGTAGTGAGACGTACAGGTGTTTTGTAGTGAGACGTACAGGTGTTTTGTAGTGAGACGTACAGGTGTTGTAGTGAGACATTCAGGTGTTTTGTAGTGAGACATTCAGGTGTTGTAGTGAGACATTCAGGTGTTTTGTAGTGAGACGTACAGGTGTTTTGTAGTGAGACGTACAGGTGTTTTGTAGTGAGACGTACAGGTGTTTTGTAGTGAGACGTACAGGTGTTTTGTAGTGAGACGTACAGGTGTTGTAGTGAGACGTACAGGTGTTTTGTAGTGAGATGTACAGGTGTTTTGTAGTGAGACGTACAGGTGTTTTGTAGTGAGACGTACAGGTGTTTTGTAGTGAGACGTACAGGTGTTTTGTAGTGAGACGTACAGGTGTTGTAGTGAGACATTCAGGTGTTTTGTAGTGAGACGTACAGGTGTTTTGTAGTGAGACGTACAGGTGTTTTGTAGTGAGACGTACAGGTGTTTTGTAGTGAGACGTACAGGTGTTTTGTAGTGAGACGTACAGGTGTTTTGTAGTGAGACGTACAGGTGTTGTAGTGAGACATTAAGGTGTTTTGTAGTGAGACGTACAGGTGTTTTGTAGCTGCCTCTCTGTAGAAGTGCAGTGTGATCTGTACGAGGCTCAGCCGTCTGATCCTGTTTAATATATAGACTCTTCCAGTGAGTGTATTTTTAGGCCTGAGCTCTGATGGCAGACGCTGGGATCAGGTTGTTGAATGACTTTTTATCTGCTGCAGTCACATGTACAGTTCTCTGTTCTGATTGGTCAGAAGGTGTGATGTACCTCTGACAGTAAGGGCAGGTTTATATTAATGCACTTGTTCTCATACTTGTGTCATAATTGTTTCTATAGTAACAGTCGATTCACAGGGAAGTGTACAGTGATGATTAGACAAGCAGGCTGTAATCCATGTCGTGTGTTTGTGTCCTAGCTGAATGTTGTAACAGGATTTAGAGTAAATAGAAGAGCGATGGCGAAGATCTGCACCGAGCGCTCGTACCCGTCTCATCACCGGCTCTCGGTCCGGGCCTCGAACGACGAGCTGGACCTAATGGATAATGGCGCCAGCAGGTCAGAGGTTACATTAACTTTCACCTTGTTTGTGTGAACAGGATTCACAGGCATGAGTGAAGACAACCGAAGTGTTTTTTTGCTCATCCAACAGACCTCCAGACTAACGGATTATTGGGCTCTAATTCAGTTTATTTATAAAAGACAGAAACGTGTGGCTGTGTGTTTAAAACACTTCAGTTTTTACAATCATAACACGACTGAAAAGTCTTACTGTAAGGACGAAATCAACAGAAATCTGATTGCAGAATGAATTTGTTTCTGTTTGTTCTTACTTCTTTATTTCTATAAGATATAAATCACCCAGATTTCATCTCTGATGAGATTCAGATATGTAAACGTAGCTCCGCCCCAAATAAATGACCACGCCCCAATTAGTGCTCAGATTCATACTGAAATTCGTTTATTTTTAACTTGTGTTTTTCACTGATGGAACTTAAATATAGAAATCAAATATTAATGAAACCAAACTGGTAAAAAACTGCAGGTTTCAGAAGGTGAGAGGAAATGAGAACCTTGTGAGAACTTTATTATTTAATATATAAAACTACAACATTTACAGCAGGAGACATTTTCTTATCCAGACAATACAGACTAAAGGTTTTAGCACATTTATCACACTTTAATGTTTCAGATCATTCATTCATTCATTCATCTTCTACCGCTTATCCGAACTACCTCGGGTCACGGGGAGCCTGTGCCTATCTCAGGCGTCATCGGGCATCAAGGCAGGATACACCCTGGACGGAGTGCCAACCCATCACAGGGCACACACACACACACACACACACACACACACACACACTCTCTCATTCACTCACACACTCACACACTACGGACATTTTTCCAGAGATGCCAATCAACCTACCATGCATGTCTTTGGACCGGGGAGGAAACCGGAGTACCCGGAGGAAACCCCCGAGGCACGGGGAGAACATGCAAACTCCACACACACAAGGTGGAGGTGGGAATCGAACCCCCAACCCTGGAGGTGTGAGGCGAACGTGCTAACCACTAAGCCGCCGTGCCCCTGTTTCAGATCAAACAAATGTAAATATTAGACAAAGATAACACAAATAAACACAACATGCAGTTTTTACATGAAGGTTTTTATTATTAAGGAAAAACAAAACCCACACGGCCCTGTGTGAAAAAGTATTTCCCCTAAACCTAATAACTGGTTGGTCCTCCCTTAGCAACAAGAACCACAATCGAGTGTTAGTGATAACTTACAGTGAGTCTGTTACAGTGAGTCTGTGGGGAATTTTGGTCCACTCGTCTTTACAGAATTGCTGTAATTCAGCCACATTGGACCATGAACCCCCTTTTTAAGGTCCTGCCACAGCATCTCAATAAGATTCAGGTCAGGACTTTGACTCGGCCGCTCCAAAGTCTTCATTTTGTTTATCTTCAGCCATTCAGAGGTGGACTTGCTGGTGTGTTATGGATCGTTGTCCTGCTGCAGAACCCAAGTTCACTTCAGCTTGAGGTCACAAACAGAAGGTCACACTTTGTCCTTCAGGATTTTTGTACACAGCAGAATTCATGGTTCTGTTTATCACAGCAAGTCTTCCAGGTCCTGAAGCAGTAAAACAGCCCCAGACCATCACACTACCACCACCATGTTTTACTGTTGGTGTGATGTTCTGTTTCTGACATGCAGTGTTACTTTTACACCAGATGTAACGGGACACACACCTTCCATAATGTTCAGCTTTTGTCTCGTCAGTCCACAGAGTATTTTCCCAAAAGTCTTGTAGATCATCAAGATGTTTTCTGGTAAATCTGAGACTTTATGTTCTTTTTGCTCAGCAGCAGTTTTAATCTTCTAACTCTGTGATTTCTGCCCCAGTCTCTTTCTGGGGGTTTGTTTGATGAGCTGAAACATTAAAGTGTGCAAAAAAAAAAAAAAAAATCAGGAAGGGGCCAAAACTTTTTCACACCACTGCACATATATAAACACATATATATAGAGCTGTAAACATTTCTCATCAGAGTGTTTATTATTGTTTGATCTGTACACACTCTCAGGACACACTCCATATGTGACGACACCCTCTCTGACATGAACAGGGACGTGTCTGCTCAGCTACAGGAGTCTCGCAGGAGTTCATTCACAGGGGCAGGGGCCATGGCCCGGTAACACACACACACACACACACACACACACACACACACACACACACACACACACACACACACACACACACACACATTTACACACACACACACACACACACACACACACACACACACACACACACACACACACACACATTTACACACACACACACACACACACACACACACACACACACACACACACACACACACACACACACACACATTTACACACACACACACACACACACACACACACACACACACACACACACACACACACACACACACACACACATTTACACACACACACACACACACACACACACACACACACATTTACACACACACACACACACACACACACACACACACACACACATTTACACGCACATTTACACACACACACACACACACACATTTACACGCACATTTACACACACACACACACACACATTTACACACACACATTTACACGCACATTTACACACACACATTTACACGCACATTTACACACACACACACACACACACACATTTACATGCACACACACACACACACACACACACCACACACACACACACACACATTTACACGCACATTTACACACACACACACACACACACACATTTACACACACACACACACACACACACATTTACACACACACACACACACACACCACACACACACACACACACACACACACACCACACACACACACACACACACATTTACACACACACACGCACACACACACACACACATTTACACACACACATACACACACACATACCACACACATACATTTACACGCACATTTACACACACACACCACACACACACACACACACACACACACACACATACCACACACACACACACATTTACACACACACATGTACATTTACACACACACACACACACACACACACACACACAGACACAGACACATACTCTCACACAGTCACACACACACGCACATTTACACGCACACACACACATTTACACACACACACACACACACATTTACACATACACATGATCATACACTAGATCGTATATGTTTATTACATCATACTGACAGCTCTATGATCTACACATCCCCTTCCTATAGATTGGTGATTCCCAAATCCAGACCTGAAGTCTCTGATCTGTTAACACTTTAATTATCTAACGTGTGTTAAGAGATTAGAACAGATAAATCACATAAACCTGGATTGGGAAAACACTGATTATAGAAAATCAAATGCACAACTTTCTTTTACTCTCTCTCTCTTTCTCTCTTTGTCTCTGTCTGTCTGTCTCTCTTTCTTTTTCTCTCTCTCTCTGTTTGTCTCTCTCTCTCTCTCTCTCTCTCTCTCTCTCTCTCATTATCTCTCTTTCTTTCTCTCTTTCTCTCATTTATGTGATTTATTTAATTTAGTGTAAACGCCTTGTTAGTTGGAACCTTGTTAGTTGTGCATTTGATGCAGAATAGAAAGCTACATACTGTACCAAGAAATGTAGTTGGTGTCTGACCTGTCCTGCTGTCCCAGGCTGTCCCACTTCCTGTATATGCTGAGGAACTGGGCGTCTCACAGGCTGCAGCCCGAGGTCGAGCGCCCCGACTCCTTTTTGGAGCGATTCCGGGGTCCCGAGCTCAAAGACCTCTCCAGCCGCGGGAGCAACGCCCGGTCCTCGTTAGGGCACCCCGAGCGGCCGCACAAGAGGAAGTAAGTCACGGCGTCGCCTTCGCAGGTCACATAATAAAGACCAGATAAACGCTGTCTGGTGCACAGTCACATGACCTGAGTCGTGCAGGACGTCCCTACACCGTCGACATGATCCAGAGGGGCAGTATGTAGAGTTCAACTTAGCCTTTACAAGAGGGTTTAGTACATTAGCAGTTAGAATTATAAACAGTAGTTTTATATAGAGTTTTAATATCAGCACAAATTTCATAAGAAATAATAATAACTCTGAATGATTCTTTCCTCTGAAGTCACCGGACACTCGCATATTATAATAGGAACAACTGCAACAACACAGATGAGTAAGTATTTATCTGTATTTAGTCATTTAGCATCAATTATTTAGGAACCTTCAGGAGTTTTAACAGTTTTAGCACTAGGTCTTGATCAGTAACAGAGGAGTTACAGATACAACTACAGTATAAATATTAAAATATATCGTAATTATAAATCCCAGGGCTGTGTGTTCTCAGGTCATCTTAAAGGTTTCATATCTAAAACTAAAATAGTCTGATTTACAATAAAATTAATATGTTAAGTTTTAGTTTAAAAGCAATTGATCAAACATCTTAGAACATGTTTAAACATTTCAGTAAAAACTCAGTTAGACTGATTTAAATAATTATCTAGACTTAAAATCAAACAACAAAATATTAATCAAACATGGTCTTGTTTGTTAAAGAAAATAATTAGGTTCATAATTCATTCGAATTTTCAGTATTTTAATAAAATTTTGTTCTTTTTTGTGCTTTTATATTAATTATTATTAGTCCTAATTTGAAGACATCCGAATTTTTTACACCGTAAAAAAAAAATTAAACACTGAACAGTTTAGAAAAAAAATGGTTTTGTTTATCCTCATTGTTTGTTCCTCCTTTTTTAGTGTAAAAAAAAAAAATTCACCAAGCATTTTAATAAATGTGTGTGATTTAGTCCTAATTTATAATTCAGCATGTATTTTAGTAAAAAAAATTATATAAGTTTATATTTTAAGATTTAAATCAAAATAGACTTTGTTTATGTTAATTAAACATTGTGGTCTAAAACAGTCTAAAAATAAAACATAAAAAAATTTTAATTTAAAAAAAAATCTTTTTTTTTTTTTTAAGGTTTAAGACAAACTTTTTCAGTCCAGACATGTTTATAACTTGTTTTGTATTAATTTTTCAAAACTAATTTTAATGTTAATTAAATCATTTTAAAGTAATTCACTAAACATTTTAACCAAATTGTCGATAATGTTAAAGGTCTAATTATTTTAGTCTAAAAATAAGACTTTTTAACACACAAACAATTTGTTCAGGACTTTGTTCATACTAAAACATGCAGAGATTTAAATGTGCACGTTATATTAGTTAGTAGTTTTGATGTAAATACAGTCCCAGTGTAGAAATAATGGACATTTTGATTGTGTGTGCTAGTGTTGCCCCCTATAGGAGAAATACATTAGTACACCCTGGTAGAACAGTGCTTAGGTCTTTAGTGGTCCCTAGAAGTAAACACCTAAGTCTGAATAAATCCAAAAATGTCACCTTTAGCAAAAAAGAGGAAGCGAAGAAAGATGAGAAAAAAGTGGAAGAGAAAAAGGATGAAAAGAAGGACGAAAAAAAGGAAGAGAAAAAAGACGGGGACAAAAAGGATGATAAGAAGGATAAGAAAGATGATAAAAAGGCAGAAGAACCCCAGTAAGTATGAAGCAAAGCAGGTACCAGGTAAATGTTTACTCAAAAACAAAAAAAAACACAATTATTAATAAAATCTGCCTTTGTATCTTTCACTGTTTCATCACATCCATCTATCATATGGGTCAAATTGTATTGGTACAGTTACATCATGTGGTCCATCTGTGGGATGGGGTGCCAATACTTTGTGCAGCACCACAGATACACTACAGTAAATAATTGTTTTGTTTCCATAGCAACTTGTATGGTTGGCAGAGCTAATAAACTCCTAAACAAGATAAAGTTGTTCGCAAATTTATTGTCCATTTTGCTCACGAGTTTGTGTAAATCTCCATATAAGGAAACATGGACCTGTTGGGCAAGAAATCGTTATAACGGTCAGTGAGTTACTGTGATTTTATATGGATTCTGATAAATTCAGTCACTTACTACTGAAAGAAAGAGATTCCAACAGAATAGATGTTAAAGGTGCGGTCTCCGTTTGAGAAATGAGTCGGGACGACAAGCAAAAAATCAAAACAAACGTGTAGCCAATGAGCAGAAAGGGGCGTGTCTTGTCAATATGGGCGGAGAGAGTGTTCAGTGTGCATGTGTGACATTAGCAGAAAGCGGTTTTAACATTGACATGGAGGATAAAAACAAAGAAAGAAAGAGAAGAAAGACTTACGATAAGGTAAGAAGTAGGACGTGTTAATATAGGATCAGCTTTCCAGCGCTGGAGAGAACTGAAGGAGCAGGAAGTTGGTCACATATTCACAGATTGGAGTTTCCTGAGTCAATAACTCCTGAGCTAAACACTGTTACTACACAAATAACACCTCTTTTCTATCGTAGTAATGTAGAGACGCAGCTACAACCGTGTTTTGTGTAGTAACAGTGTTTAGCTCAGGAGTTATTGACTCGGGAAACTCCAATCTGTGAATATGTGACCAACAGTTTGTTCATTAGTTGCATGGGTTACGTATGTATGTGTGGGCGGAGCTATCAATACAGGGGTGGGACCCGTTTGGGTTAGGGGCGTGTTTGTTTTGGTGATTTTATATGTCAACATTGGCTTTCAAACAACGGAGACCCCACCTTTAAACCCCACATTTAGTGTGTAGCTGCAGTGGCTCAGCTACAATTATCGGAGGATTTAGCGCTGCTATGCTAATGCTTAGGTGTTCTTTCACAATTTAAACACCATTTTGATGTTTTCAGCTCTCTGAGTTTTTTGTGGCCAAAATAAATTGTGCCGTGAACGTATTTGGTCATTTACGACCGATTCGAGAATGATTTGATTTCAGCTCCGACGATCATAGAATATATGAGTAAAATGATCAGATTGTTTTAGCTGCTGCTTATTAAAGCTTTATATGTTTAGGAAAACGCCTTGGGTCATGGATCCAGCCACAGACATGTACTATCGCTGGCTGGTGGTAATAGCGGGGCCGGTGTTCTACAACCTGATGATGCTCATAACAAGGTCTGAATTTGAATACGACTCGTTTTGTAAAGCTTATTTTAACATTGGTTGTGTAGGAGTTCTTACACAATTCCTATTCCTATAGAGCATGTTTCAATGAGCTTCAGGACTCGTACACGACTCTGTGGATGGTCCTGGACTACTCGTCAGATTTTCTCTACTACGTGGACACGTTTGTGAGATCGAGAACAGGTAAATAAGGAAACAAATAAGGAAATCCTTAGAAGGATTTACAAAATGAGAATGAAATTTAATTATCATGTGTGATTTATAGGTTTCCTAGAGCAAGGACTTCTAGTGAAAGACACCAAGAAGTTAATGGAGAATTACAGAAAAATGCCGCAGTTTAAATACGACGTCTTCTCTATGCTCCCGACCGACGTTTTCATGATCAAGGTGGGATACAACAATCCCGAACTACGCTTCAACCGCCTCTTTAAAATGGCACGTCTCTTTGAGTTCTTTGATCGAACCGAGACCAGAACTAACTATCCTAATATCTTCCGTATCAGCAACCTCGTACTCTACATCTTGGTCATCATCCACTGGAACGCCTGCATCTTTTTCGCCATTTCCAAAACCATCGGCTTCGGGACGGACACGTGGGTGTATCCGAACATCAGCCATCCGGAATACGGCCGTCTGGCTCGGAAATACATCTACTGTCTGTACTGGTCCACGCTTACCCTTACCACCATCGGAGAAACCCCGCCCCCTGTCAGAGATGTCGAATACCTGTTTGTAGTCACCGACTTCCTCATCGGAGTACTGATCTTCGCTACGATCGTCGGTAACGTGGGTGCGATGATCTCCAACATGAACGCGTCACGCGCCGATTTCCAAGCCAAGATCGACTCCATTAAGCAGTACATGCAATTCCGAAAGGTCAGCAAAGATCTAGAGGCGAGAGTCATCAAGTGGTTTGATTACCTCTGGACGGAAAAGAAAACCTGTGACGAGAGGGAGGTGTTGAAGAACCTTCCGGACAAGCTGAAAGCAGAGATAGCCATTAACGTCCATCTAGACACACTGAAGAAGGTGCGCATCTTCCAGGATTGCGAAGCTGGACTGCTTATTGAACTGGTCCTAAAACTTCAGCCTCAGGTCTTCAGCCCTGGAGATTACATCTGCAAGAAGGGTGACATCGGACGAGAGATGTACATCATCAAAGAAGGAAAGCTCGCTGTGGTGGCAGACGATGGCGTCACGCAGTTTGTTGTGCTCAGCGACGGTGCGTACTTCGGTGAAATCAGCATCCTCGGGATCAAAGGAAGCAAAGCCGGAAACAGGAGAACTGCAAACATCCGCAGCGTAGGCTACTCGGACCTCTTCGCTCTCTCCAAAGACGACCTAATGGAGGCGCTGACCGAGTACCCGGAAGCCAAAAAGGCGCTGGAGGAGAAGGGGAAGTCCATCTTGAGGAAGGACAACCTCCTGGACGAGGCGGCGGCCAGCGCCGGGGCCGACCCCAAAGATCTGGAGGAGAAGATCTCACGATTGGAGAGCAACCTTGACGTAATGACCGTCAAGTTCGCCAGACTGCTAGCGGAATACACGTCCTACCAGAGCAGGATCAAACAGAGGCTCACCAACATGGAGAACAAAGTGAAGACACTGAGGGAGGAAGATCTCTCTGAGGTGGTCACTGACAAATAGAAGGAGGAGGAGAAGACAAAATAGGCGACACTTCCTAGAACACAGGCGTCTTTATTCGAAGATTTGTTTATACATTTTTTGTATACAAGCGTTTTCAGTTTTATTTATATGTACAGACTGTAGATCTTTAAAGGTTTTCCAAATTGTACAGCGCTGTAGATTAGATTTCTCCTTCAATACGTCCAGCGCGTGAACTTTATACAACCCGAACAATCTTCTCGTAGCTTCTTTAAAGTCGTACTCGAGTGTTTTTTTCAGCCTCGGACTCACACAGTCGCTCCAAATAAATACTCTTCCCTCTGATGTGTGATAAACACCGACACTGGAGACTCCTTCTATAAATGAGTCCAGAGTCCAGCAGCACTGAGGTGTAAATACGATGCTTATAACCTGGCCTAGAAGATGTAAGAGTTAAACTCCGTTGTATAGAAATAAACTGAGGTTCTGTTTTTTTTCTTTTCTGTCTTCAGACACAGCGGTTATAGATAATGAGGTGAGGGAGTGATGAGAGAGAGAGGAGGAAAGGAAGTGAGAAGACGGGTGAGAAAGAAAAACGAGAGGAAGGATATTTATTAGCATCAGGTTCGGTCTGGATTTTTGTACCAAATATTTTATTGTTTTGGCCAAAAGTTATACAGTCGTTCTGTTCAGAGACGGAACGATAAAACCCTTTAGGAAAGTGTCAAATAACCGGAACTACTTTTTAACTCTAACGTTGTTTGGATAAAAAGTTCATGATTAACGTGAATAGCATAAAAGCCCAGAAGAACAGGATTAGGAATATTTTCTTTAGATGTTTATAGACTGAGATCAAACATCACTGGGACATCACATACAACTTTAAAGGTTCATACAGAAAAAATAAAACATCAGTTTCCTTATTCGCTTTAATGCCATAGGTTAAACACGTGTGTATGTAAATTAGCAGTTTTTAATCATTTAAACAATGTTAAAAAGGTCCTTTCGTTCTTCTTCATTATTTTAAAAACTCTTCAAAAAAATAAATCGTGATCGAGTTCAACGTTCAGAAGACTTTTGAGCTTTTATGCCCGAATTATTCGGCTGCGTCGTCGTAGTGACACTTTTTAATATTGTTTTAATGGAATAATTTTTTGACGCTGGTGCGATTAGTGACACCGTCTTTATAGATAAATACATCGTCGGGGTCATTAGATGTGCTCACAAAACACCAGAGATGTGAATAATGTCACCACGTTAAAAACCAAGAATATCATCATCATTTTTTACAGTCAAAATATCCAAACATTAAAGTTTGTACTATATTAAAAAAAAAAAATCGCGAGAACGTTTTCCGACTATTTCACAAAACTGTTCTACGCACGTCCTTAATAATACGTTTCTCTGACAAACTGCTAAATGAAAGACACATGAAAGGAAGAGATTGTTAAATATTATTACTGTACTTAAGGGTGATGATGCTGATGATTATAATCCCAGCTGATCCAGATCAGGTTCTGTTCACTCAGGTACAATATACATACATCACTGCCACCTAGTGAATACATTTCAAACTGCAGCAACCACCAAACAAAAAAAAACCCACCCCGCTGCTTTATTTATAAAACATGAACCTTTTTTTTCGGTTCAGACATCTGCATGGATTCCACCAGGTTTTTCCAGAGGTTCCTTTAACAACGGCCTCACGTTATTGGTGCAAATCTTTTGTTCTACTGCCTGTGGAAGGGTAGATTAGATCTGTTGATGGGAAGGGACACTGAAGAAACTCACTATCATGAGTTGTGACTTTGCACAACTGGAAATCCAAGAAAAACTCTTATTACACCACCAGCAGCAGCCTGAACAGTTCTTCCCCATCATCTTCATCATCAGTCCAGTTTGGGTGATTCACTTCCCACTGAGGAACCGAAACCGGACTCGACCGGTCTTCAGCGCTCGTTTATGATCGTTCCTCATCCCACTGTACGAGATCTCGATAAAAATCTTGTCCAAATATATCAGGAAAAGTCTTTCATTTTAAGACCGACCTGAGATGAGAGAACATGGTGACGTTCTGCTTACACCATCACCAACTTTAATCGTCATGATGGGAATCGGTTCGAGCAGAAAACAAAGAACCTGAAGCTGAACTTCAGGTTATAAGGTTTGTCGAGTGTGTTAGCACGTTTCCCATCTCGTCTTCACGTTTAAAGTCGTGTTTCAAGATTGCTGACCTCTTATTGGTGGGTTTCAGACGAGCGCTTCAACGGCGAAACCTGAAACTTCTTACAACGACAGAAACGTTAAACGAGTTTCTTCAGCAGAAAATAAACAAGTGAAAAGAGAGAAATAAGTGATGATGATGATGATGGTGTGCGTTTTGTCTAAGCCTTATATTGGTTTTGTTTTTACAGCAGCTCTGGATGTGAAGCTCTGTAAGATCTTCATCGTTCTCATCAGTGAACAACTCTGTCGACACTAGAAGACGAGACGCGTGTAATTTGCAGTCGTAGGCGTGGCCTTTTGTTATTGTTCTGACGGTAAACTAGAACTAGAAGCTCGATATAAAGCCTGTTAATTACAAGCAGGAAATAATTCTAGGCAGGTGGAGAACCGGAAGAAACGTCCGCACGCAGGTTTACGATACGGTCGGACTGCGTCATACCTAATTTGCATAGAATTGAGAACGTCTAAATTAAAAACGTCACATCGTTGTTGAAAGAACGGATCGGTGTCGGTCCTGTACGTAGAAAACAGATCAACACGTCTGAGTACAACCTTCAGGTTCTCGCTGCAATAACGACGAGTCACGTTCTGTCGTAACCGTCATCTTTTTCTCTCACACAGTTTTTAAATTTATTTAAGAATAAATCGAAACAATCAATTAAATGCTTTCATTCTCAATATCAAGTTCTTTAATGTGAGTGCCGTCAGCAGTGGAACAAACCACAGACACCTTTTTCATAGTTTTTTTTTTTGGAGGAACATGGAAGGAAAAAAAAAAGTAAAATAAAAAAAAAAAAAAAAACAGACAGCAAAGAAAGCTTAATTATTATTATTATTATCCGGTCCAGGACGTGACTAAAGTGGAGCTCCGGCTGTGACCTGACGGGTCGTTCTTTGGCACATTATGACGGCGGGACAATCTGTGCCAAAACCCGTTAAATCATTCGTATTAGTGTCGTACGAATAGAACGAAGCTACTAAAAAAAATAAATAAAAAAAAAATGACATGGGAGATGATGGGATTTTCATGATCTTATTAGATTAAAATTCTGAAAAGAAAAAAAAAAAAAAAAGTGATCGTGAAATTAAAACTAAAAACATTTTGCATTCTTTCTTACATCGCACTGAAGCAAGAGCTCAGACTCTGCAGCTAAATACAGAACACTGGTGATAATAAGCAAGCAGCACAAACCTTGCGCACACACACACACACACACTTCTCCTCAATAAACACCTGCTGAGAAGTTTCTGGAAACATGAGCTCACTCTGTACCTCTTTGATGCTTATATATAATATATATATATATATATAATATATATATATATATATAAGCATCAGTGATGCACGGGACTGACCTGGGAAGACCTACGAACCGTGACGAGTGGCTGAGATGAGACACAAAGACACGGACAGACAGACAGAACACGGACATTCTGAATATTAATTAAGTGCACTTTCACAGTTCAACCATTGTTACGATAACCACCGATCATCAGTCTTCTCCGTTCCGTTTCACATCTCTACAGGGTTTAACGTATGCAACGACGGTCTTGAAGTTCTTTAACCTTGAACGAGTGCACCGGATAAACAAAAACGACAGGCTTGCTTTTTTTTTTAATCCCTTAAAATAAATAGTGCTATTTCTCAGTGCATACAAAAAAAAACAAAACCAAAAAAAAAAACAAAAGGGAAACTTAACACTTTGATGAGAGGAACACAGAGAGAGGGAGAAATATAGTCTAGAGTCCAGTGTGGTTTTATCTACTTTAGTTAGGCACAGGCACTCGGTCACCACAACTTATCCGTTTTAGCCCATTTCACATCCTTACACTGAAAACTTGATATCGTATGTCGTCGTCGTCGTCCGGTTCGCCTTCGACGAACGAGCGAAAAGAGTTCTGTCGTTTTTTTCTTTTGCCGCTGATGCTCCTCGCGCCTCAGAGCATGCCGAAGCCTTTGGCGTAAGTGATGGCTTTGAGGAGTCTCTCTTTAAGTTTCTCCTTGGTGGAGTATTCAGGCAGGAGCAGCACGTTAAAGCAGGTGTGAGACGTCGGTAACCTGAAGGATTTTATACACACACACACAACGTTGGTGAAATGTTTACACACAAGCATGCAGCCAATTAATAAAAAATATGCATGTATGTATATATATATATAGAGAGAGAGAGATAGATAAATAGATATGCGATATATCTCGTCGCTGTCAGGCAGAAACCTCGTATGTCCAAATTTGGTCAATTTCATATTTTTTCACATATCGATGCTATTGGTCAGTCCCCACGTGGGTCTGTTATTTTTACAAGTTATTAACCAATCTAAAGTCTTGAAAATAGCTTGAACACAAATCTCATAACTCCATTGGACACTTCAACTGTCCACCTCTTCCTCACTCCGTGGGAGAGCTTCACGGCATATTTCTCCTCAAGAAGAGTCGCAACGAATCAACACGTCTTCTGAGGTAAATGTCTTCAAAACACTGGGCTCAAAGAAAAAAAAATCTTGACCCCCGCTAGTTCTGGTGCTCGTCTGAGGACAGGAATTTAGCGCAAGACAATCCACTGTAACGCGGACTAAACCCTGTGTACTGCAGATAAGGTACGGCGTTTTTTTAATGTCCTGAAATATAACGGTTTTGGAGATACGAGGATTCCGTCTGACGGTGACGATATATATATATATGCGTGTGTGTGTGTGTGTGTGTGTGAAAACACAAAACTCAGCACTCATGCTATCAGTAACACCACCATTGCTTAGCTTTTATTACCCTGCACACAAAATCATTTCTCACTGAACATGAACACATTTAAGCTGCTCTCTAGCGCCACCACATGGTCGTGACACAGATCTAGCTGCGGTCTTTACCTGTCCGAGTCTGGCCCGTTTTTGGCGATGATCATCTTCAGTTTGCCCAGGCCTCCCACCGGCGCTCTGTCTGTGCCCGTGGTAAACTGCAGAAACAGCCTCTTCTGCTCCTGTCCAAAAGCGTGCACCGTCTCCCAGAAGTCCCTGCGGTCACAAACAACCACAGCAGCATTAATATATAATATATAAAGGGTCGCAGTACAAAGTGTTTTATAGTAAACATACAGTTTATAGGAGGAGACGTGAAGTACAAGACGTATAGAAGAAAACCTGGACAATCTGGTCAAGTGTTAGCCTTCAACTGATCACAACATCCTGGAGGTGGAGCTTTGGACATGGGTGGGATTAGGGTGGGGGCTCAAAGGCTAAATAAACACTCAATGTCTAATCCGAATACAAACCTGACAGGACTTTATAAAACCCTCAATATAATATAAAGAATAATGTGACAATCATCCTGGTTGTTATTATGACATTAATTACTGATTTAAAAAACCAGCAAATCCTATTATTTTGCATTGGAATATTTGTATGGTGTGTAAACATGCGCACACACACACACACACACACAGGCTAGCACACACACACTACACACAGGATAGCACACACACACACAGGCTAGCACACACACACAGGCTAGCACACACACACACAGGCTAGCACACACACACACACACAGGCTAGCACACACACACAGGCTAGCACACACACACACACAGGCTAGCACACACACACACAGGCTAGCACACAGGATAGCACACACACACAGGCTAGCACACAGGATAGCACACACAAACACAGGCTAGCACACAGGATAGCACACACACACACACACACACACTACACACAGGCTAACACACACACACAGGCTAGCGCACACACACACAGGCTAGCACACACACACACAGGCTAGCACACACACACACACAGGCTAGCACACACACACACACAGGCTAGCACACACACACACACAGGCTAGCACACACACACACACAGGCTAGCACACACACACACACACACACAGGCTAGCACACACACACACACACACACAGGCTAGCACACACACACACACAGGCTAGCACACACACACACACACAGGCTAGCACACACACACACACAGGCTAGCACACACACACACACAGGCTAGCACACACACACACACAGGCTAGCACACACACACACACAGGCTAGCACACACACACACACAGGCTAGCACACACACACACACAGGCTAGCACACACACACACAGGCTAGCACACACACACACACAGGCTAGCACACACACACACACAGGCTAGCACACACACACACACAGGCTAGCACACACACACACACAGGCTAGCACACACACACACACAGGCTAGCACACACACACACACAGGCTAGCACACACACACACACAGGCTAGCACACACACACACACAGGCTAGCACACACACACACACAGGCTAGCACACACACACACACACAGGCTAGCACACACACACACACAGGCTAGCACACACACACACACACAGGCTAGCACACACACACACACACAGGCTAGCACACACACACACACAGGCTAGCACACACACACACACAGGCTAGCACACACACACAGGCTAGCACACACACACAGGCTAGCACACACACACAGGCTAGCACACACACACAGGCTAGCACACACACACAGGCTAGCACACACACACACACACACACACACACACACACAGGCTAGCACACACACACACACACACAGGCTAGCACACACACACACACAGGCTAGCACACACACACACACAGGCTAGCACACACACACACACACACACACACACACACACACACACACACACACACAGGCTAGCACACACACACACAGGCTAGCACACACACACACACACACACACACACAGGCCCCAGGAGATGCACATCATAACTTAATCTCAGTAAAACAAAGAGTCTTTAACGTACTTAATAATGCGGCAGTCTCGGTTGTACCCGCCGTCGTATTCCGTGGTTTCTTCAAGGGCTTGAAAGTCCAGATTCTAGAAGTGAGCACAGACACAGGGGTGTTATCCAAACATGGTGTGAGTCAGATCACATGACCGTAACCCTGTAGGCCGCTGACTTACTCTGCTGCCACATATCAGCAGCTCGATTTCCTCCGGCCGGAACAGATACTTCAGCGGGGACTCGTTAGTGACCATGTGGAAGCCTCTTCTGAAGGCCTTGAACTGTTTCTCCACACTTTTGTTCAGCATGTATTCAGCATAAAGTTCTACAAATTCCTGCACAGACACACAGTTAAGAAAAACTGCACTGCTGTACATTTTAAATCTGTATTTGTTTCCCTGTAACGTGCACATGACCAACCTTCCTGTTATCGTTAGTGACCGGGATTTTCTCTCCGCCTTCCTTCAAATCGTACATGAGAGAGTTCCCGAACAGGTCCGTCTGCGAGATCTGGAAGGTGATCATCATGTCCTCCTCCACGTTGCCTTCATACTCTAGCAGTTCCTTCAGACTCTGATAAAGAACCTGACCAAAGTGGAAGTTGTTACAAAAGCTCTGATTCATCCACAGTATGCAGTAGGGCTGGGTTGATACGGCTGAAAACTGTATCACGATATCAGTGTTACATATCGGTCCATATCGATAATTATTGATATTTTTATGACCCATTTAAAATAAGGACCAGGAGTAAAACCTTTTTATTTTAAACTTAACCTTCCTCTGATCGTAATCCCCTCAGTTATTAAGACAGAAATGTCAACAAGCAGGAAAACTCTAATAATTATAATGTAAACATGAGTCTAAAGTCACAATGAACACTTAACTGTTATCTCTTAACATTTAAGGTGCAAAATGTAAGAAATGCTTAATAAAGTGTAATAAAATAGTGCAAAGTGTAACACTGCGGCTCATTTTCTGCTCATCAGTCGCCGGTTACTGAAGAGGAATCCAGCAGACCAGCACGATATGGCGCAACCAAACTGATACTGTTACATGATTGGCTGTTAGCGCGTCACTCTCTACGTTGCTAGGTTACCAGAGAGCGAGTGCCTTTTTTAATGCAACCAAACTTGCTTCGCGACCTCCGTTTTCTTCCGACAAAGAATAAAAAAACATCGAACGTTTTATCGAACACAAAAATTTTATTGATATCAATCACGTGTCTATCGCGATACATATCGTTATCGTTTTATCGCCCAGCCCTAGTTTCTCAGTTTAGAAAAAGAAGTGAATAGTGAACAGAAGAGTGAAAAAGCTGAGCCAACGTTACCGGATGAGAATCTCCAAGGTCTCTGAAAGTTCCTTTCTTCCCCATGAGCTTCCTGTACACCACCATGGGAAAGTGCACGTCCAGAATGCAGTTGTTATAGATGGCCAGACCCAGGACGATCCCGATTAACGTGAACTGGCCTTCGTTCTCAAACGACGAAGGGTTAAACCAGAAGAGCTTTGTGCTTTCATCGTAGGTGAACATGCCTGCAGAGAACACAGAGAGAACACCATGAGGTACGAACACACACGCCTGAGAACTTAATGGGCTGACGTTTAAGTTACGTTTCCAAATTTTCATATTTCCTTTCTGTTTCTTATTATTACTGTTTGTGTAAAGGGACAAAGTAAGGATTTCAAACCACTGTTTTCACTGTGCACATGATATAAAAACTTCTTTAATCTAATTAGAAACTGTTCTGAAATGCAAACGTAAACCAGAATCATTCATTTCCACTGCAGACGTGATTAATGTACAATTAGTGAAACCATCCAAGTACATCTACAGAACCACGTCACCAAAACACACAAGCTGCCTCTTAAAGGGGGGGTCTCTGTTGTTTGAAAGCGAATGTTGACATATAAAATCACCAAAACAAACACGCCCCTAACCCAAATGGGTCCCACCCCTGTATTGATAGCTCCGCCCACACATACATACGTAACCCAGGCAACTAATGAACAGAAATGTGTCTTTATCATAGCTGAAGTGAAGAACAATACGATTGTAGATAAACAAACAAGCAAAAATGACACACAAACATAATCATGTAAAGGACAAAGACATATATTAGTTCTGTGTAACAAAACAAAACCAACGTTACTCACCTATCGAGAAGGAAAAAAGCGCCTCGGCGTCTTAAGTAAAGTTGGTCACATATTCACAGATTGGAGTTTCCCGAGTCAATAACTCCTGAGCTAAACACTGTTACTACACAAAACACGGTTGTAGCTGCGTCTCTACATTACTACGATAGAAAAGAGGTGTTATTTGTGTAGTAACAGTGTTTAGCTCAGGAGTTATTGACTCAGGAAACTCCAATCTGTGAATATGTGACCAACTTCCTGCTCCTTCAGTTCTCTCCAGCACTGGAAAGCTGATCCTATATTAACACGTCCTACTTCTTACCTTATCGTAAGTCTTTCTTCTCTTTCTTTCTTTGTTTTTATCCTCCATGTCAATGTTAAAACCGCTTTCTGCTAATGTCAAACATGCACACTGAACACTCTCTCCGCCCATATTGACAAGACACGCCCCTTTCTGATCATTGGCTACACGTTTGTTTTGTTTGTCGGCCCGACTCAGTTTTCTGAAGCATTGCTCAAACAACGTACACCCCACCTTTAAGACAAAATCATGTAGGTATAGTGAAGACTTTTAAAAGGATAGCAGTTACTTTAAACCGTGGTCTCTGATTGGATAAATTCTGCTCATCCACATCGTGCGTGTTTCATCTCGTTAGGTAATTTTTGAAAAAGATTGTGTTAGTTGACCAGTACCTATATCTGGATTGAAGATCTCCTCTACTACCAGCTGAAAAAACTCTTTGGAAACTCCGCCTTCATCGACACCTTGTTCTCCTTCAAACTCCACGTACAGCTGTTTCTTTAGATCGGCCGGATTCTCCATGGCGATCATCTCCAGCTGAAATTACACGTGAACGCTAAAGTCACAAATATCAAAAACATTGCAGTGTCTCGATCTATTTACAGATTTTTATTACTACGTTCTTGTGAACAGCCTGTTGAGGACTCACCCTGACGAGTGCGTCATCGATGACGTGGTCTCTACGCACTTTGAGACGCAGGTACGGGTTGAGCTGTTGTCCCTGCACCAGGCTGTAGAGCGCCGTGATCCTGCGCTCGCTGTACATGCGGATGCGGTTGTCATAGTAGAGGCCCAGGTTCTTGGTGACGGCATTCAAGATAAATGGGCAGGTCATGAAGGAGAACTTGCTCTCAGTTTCTACCTTGAAAAAGGTGTAGTCTTTGTCCATTTCCAGCACGTCATTGAGAGACTCGTTGATGAATTCGTCAAAAGTGACGAGGGGGCTGCGGCAGTCGGAGACGCGTATGCCGAGCTCCGTTTCAAGCGGATCCACACGGGGACCTTTCTTGGCACGACGCTCCTCACCCAACAGCTCCTGAAGCGTGAGTTCACTCGATTCTGCAATGGGCTCATCGTCTTCGTCTTCACTGTGCCCGACGTCCAGGTCGCCCCCGAGGACGTTGGCGTAGTAGACCACCTTGAGACACTTGGTAGCTGCTACTACACCATCATCCTCATTCACAAGGTTATCGCTGTTGAACTCGTTGCTGATCACGGTGTACGTGATGAGCTGCTGGAAGGTCTCGACTATTCGCCGGATGTGCTCTGCACCGTGTTGTGCCCACAGCTGTGCCAGTTTGGCGAGAGCAGGAAGGGGCAGCTTGCTCATGGCCTTGCAAAACTGCGGTAGTGCCATCTCCAGGTACTCTGGGCTGTGCAGGTTGCTGTTCTCCATCACGATGATAAACACGTTGAGGTAGTCGGGATTGGCGGCATAGGCATTGTGGTAGGTAAGGTCACACTCCACATTGGGTGATAAGTACACCAGCGCGTTCAGGAAGGCCGCCTCCACCTTCTCATTGGTCAGCAACCTGTCGTAAACTCTCCGCACCGCCTCGATGTCCACCGACACCTCCACTCTTTTCCTGACGTGATCGCCGGACACTCCTTCGCTCGAAGAGGCTGCATCCGGGTCCACTTCCATAGCGGCAGCAGCAGCACACGCTGACGCGGCCTCTTTCTCGTCTTCATCCTTGTCCTCGTCTTTGGCCTGCAGCGACTTTAGCTCCTCCTTGGTGTGCTGCTTGGCCTTTCGGAAGCTCTGAACCAAGCTCTCTGCGTTTGAGAACACCCTCCCGATGACACGGATCAGTGGAGAGTAGTCCTCCGTCTCACTGCAGATGGCCAGAATTTCATACACCTTCTCCTCCGTCAAGTAATTCAAATCTAAAATGTTAAGGGGGAAAAAGGGAATGACGACTAATACAAAGACAAAGAACAAACAAAAACAAGGTCCTTCATTTACCTCTAAAGTCTTCCCTGGCGGGAGGAAGGTCCTTGTGGTTCATCTTCCCGTTGCTGCAAGCTGTAAAGTTGTGAGCTCCTTTAGCACTGTTCTCCGGGAAAGCAGAACTGGCGCCTTTCTTGGAGGGATGGAGATCACACAGTTTGGCGTTATTCTTATACAGCTCCAGGGCCTTGATGGCCGCTGCATTGTTATCCATGCGCCGGAAACCTGGGGAGGAGCCACAAGCCTCATTCGTGCAGGCCTCATTTCCACAGCCCTCAGTTAACTGGTGGTAGTACCGCTCGATTAGATGTTTTGCAGCCGCTCGCTTCCTGTAGCACACATTCAAACCGGAAAGCTCTGGATTAGTACGGTTCGGATCTAAGAGTCTGTACAGTGCAATCAAACTGTTCAGGTTATAGATCATTCCAGAACTATAAAGACAATCCAGGACCACTCGAGCACAAGCGATGAGTTCACGATCAAAGCGAATGCTTTATGAAGAGGACGATTACTGCAACAGACGCCGTGTGCCGACAGACATGCAACGTGGCTTTTGCTCAATAAATTTCATGCTGCATTATTCACACTTGATTAAATGTAGAAAGACAGAAAATGCTGCCTTTACCTTTGTAGTATCTTACTGACGAACGATAACGATGAAACATCATTCAACATGCCACACAAAAACGAGTGGAAGTAACATGAAAATAGAAACATGATACTCACATTAGACTTGCTTAAAGTTTCCAAAGCCGGATTCTTTCTCTGAACTCTAGAGAGAACAAAACGTTGTCAGGAAACAATCCTGTTGATGATGAGAGGATGAGTTAGCTCCTAATTAAACACAATCCGATTTATAGCACACTTGTGTGTGAATGTTAGCATCCCACACCCTTGCCCTGAATTCTGACTAAAATGGTAACACTATTTTACATCTTATCCACTTTATTGTTAATTCCCTATTGATCGTTCCCTGACCAGCACTTCAAAATCACCCATCGATAACTAATCCCTGATCGGGATCGTTCTCAATGACCGATGCCTGACCGTTCCTGATCAAATCAGGAGGATAAGCCACATTAGATTTTAGTTCATGACCTTCTGATCAGTCGTCAGGTGCGAATCCGACTCAGGTAGCCTTTCCTCGCTGGTTCAATACAGACCAATAAAATCAGTGTGTAATTGTGAAGTTCACATTCGGTACTGAATACTGCAGTATTTAAAACACTTTGTGCTACGCAGAACTACATGAATCTGACAGTATATCTATATATCTGACAGTATAACAGTGGAGTAAGGAAAAGCTTTTTATTTTGATACCTGCTGCTAAGGGCCTTTTTACACCTGGTCACTTCATGTGTTTTCTGTGATCAGATATCTACCCGATGGTAAAAAGACCAGGTCTAAATGCCCTCAGAAACGTTTTGGAGACAGATATAAATCCGACAGTACAAACCCCTTCAGGAGGTGGTCTGGGACGTGTTTCAGATGAAACTGGACAGGTGTAAATGAATGTGGTTGTTCAAGCCACATACGTCAGCACTAAACTCCTCCCAAACAGAAGTACGTCACTCAGGTGATCTTTCACACAGGCGTCTCATCAGGTCTTAAAATGCGCTGCTGCTGCCAGTGAAAACGCAACAAACAGTAAACACTGTTTTTTGTAACATAAACGTCATAACCAGTTTAATCGTCTTCTTTTTGATCGCGTTCTGAAAACCGCACACACCAAAGTGTGTTCCATTTCAATTACCCCGGAAATGAGGTATAATATATTAGCATTTTGGGCGGGAGTAAAAAGATCAGATCGATATCTGATTCGCCGAGACGCGTTTATGTGGTCTAATGTAAATGGAACAGTTTTAATAAATCAGATAGATATCGGATCAGAGACAACACGTGAAGTGACCAGGGGTAAAAAGTCACTTACAGTCTGAACCGTTCGTTAAAGCCGGCCTCGTTATAACGTTCTATTATTGTTTATGAACATGGAATATGTTAATCTATTGAAAATGGTCTGTAATTAAAATGGTGTATATTTTGAAACTGTATTGCACTGAGACAACACTATCGTAACACTAACACCGCTCACACCATGACACTTGTTCTAATGCGTTATCGCTCCTATAGAAACAGCTCGTTCACAGGAACTTTTTTCTCAAGTTAAACTGTGACTAATTTTTTTAACATCTTCAGGACAGAGAAATTGATGTGTTTTGCAGTTTCTCTACTAAATGCTGTTGTTTTATTGTATTATTAACATCGAGTGAGATAAAAAAAATTCTAAAGGCTGGTGAGAGAACGAACGTTTTTATCTGCTAGAACGTTAGTGAGAACAACTTGTTTAGCCGAATATTAAATATAACTTTATTGGAATAAATAAAAAGTACAATGTGTAGTTCACAAATATCTAAAAATAATAAATTGTAGATGAAGCCGATGATGCATATGAAGGATTATATACTCTGGGGTGTGCTGTTAGAAAATATTCAGTTAACAAGATTTAATATATTCATTAGGGTTTAATATACAAAGGACAACAATTCAATCCATGTGTAAATATTTGTGCGGTCATTTTGGAAACACTGACATGAAAACAAGTGACTGCATTACAAGGGTGTGAAAACTTTTGCACTCCACTGACTGACTCCAGTGTCTTATAGGATAAAAGGAGAAGGAGAGGAGTGTGTGTCTCTTTGTGCATGTGTCTCTCTGTCCATGTGTGTATTTCTGTGTGTGTACCTGTGTGTCCCTGGGTGTGTGTGTGTGTGTGTATCTCTGTCTCTTTCTCTGTGTGTTTATCTCTCTGTGTGTCTGCGTGTCTCGGTGTGTGTCTTTGTGTGTGTCTCTGTGTGTGTGTCTCTCTCTCTGTGTGCGTGTGCTTCTCTGTCTGTGTGTGTCTTTGTGTGTGTCTATCTCTCTGTGTGTGTGCATGTCTCTGTGTGTGCGTGCTTCTCTGTCTGTGTGTCTGTGTGTGTCTCTCTCTCTGTGTTTATCTCTCTGTGTGTCTGCGTGTCTCTGTGTGTGTCTCTCTGTGTGTGTGTCTCTCTCTGTGTGCGTGTGTGTGTGTGTGCTTCCCTGTCTGTGTGTGTCTGTGTGTCTATCTCTCTGTGTGTGTCTCTGTGTGTGTGCATGTCTCTGTGTGTGTGCGTGCGTGTCTCTCTCTCTGTGTGCGTCTGTGTGTGTGTCTATCTCTGTGTGTGTGTGCATGTCTCTGTGTGTGTGCGTGCTTCTCTGTCTGTGTGTGTCTTTGTGTGTGTCTATCTCTCTGTGTGTGTGCATGTCTCTGTGTGTGCGTGCTTCTCTGTCTGTGTGTCTGTGTGTGTCTCTCTCTCTGTGTTTATCTCTCTGTGTGTCTGCGTGTCTCTGTGTGTGTCTCTCTGTGTGTGTGTCTCTCTCTGTGTGCGTGTGTGTGTGTGTGCTTCCCTGTCTGTGTGTGTCTGTGTGTCTATCTCTCTGTGTGTGTCTCTGTGTGTGTGCATGTCTCTGTGTGTGTGCGTGCGTGTCTCTCTCTCTGTGTGCGTCTGTGTGTGTGTCTATCTCTGTGTGTGTGTGCATGTCTCTGTGTGTGTGCGTGCTTCTCTGTCTGTGTGTGTCTTTGTGTGTGTCTATCTCTCTGTGTGTGTGCATGTCTCTGTGTGTGCGTGCTTCTCTGTCTGTGTGTCTGTGTGTGTGTGTCTCTCTCTCTGTGTGCGTGTGTGTGTGTCTCTGTGTGTGTGCTTCCCTGTCTGTGTGTGTCTGTGTGTCTATCTCTCTGTGTGTGTCTCTGTGTGTGTGCATGTCTCTGTGTGTGTGCGTGCTTCTCTGTCTGTGTGTGTCTCTCTCTCTGTGTGCGTCTGTGTGTATGTGTGCTTCTGTCTGTGTGTGTGTCTATCTCTCTGTGTGTGTGCTTCTCTGTCTGTGTGTGTCTTTGTGTGTGTGTCTCTCTCTCTCTGTCTCTGTGTGTGTGTGTCTCTCTCTGTGTCTGTGTCTCTCTCTCTCTTTGTGTGTGTGTGTGTCTCTCTCTCTGTGTGTGTCTGTGTGTGTGTGTCTCTCTCTCTCTCTGTGTGTCTCTCTCTCTCTCTCTCTGTGTGTGTATGTGTGTGTCTCTCTCTCTGTGTCTCTCTCTCTCTCTTTGTGTGTGTGTGTCTCTCTCTCTGTGTGTGTCTGTGTGTGTGTGTGTCTCTCTCTCTCTGTGTGTCTCTCTCTCTCTCTCTCTGTGTGTATGTGTGTGTCTCTCTCTCTGTGTCTCTCTCTCTCTCCCCTCTCTCCCTTGTTTGTACTCTGTTGTCTCTTCCCACCACTTTGTGTCTACCTATCCTTCTTCTCACTGTGTCTTGTTTCTCTCTCACTCTCTTCTTCTCACTCTGTTTATTCTCTCTCCTTCTCTCTTACTCTCTTTTACTACTTCCTCTTCTCCAAACACATTTACTGCATCTTACTCACACTACTCTTACTCTCATTCTTTCGTGATATCTTTACTCACTCTACTTCTTCCTCATTATCTCTCGTAAACAACAATCGCTAATCTAACTTCAACGCTAAAAAGGTATACGGCATAAACACTATATTCATCCTTAAACACAATCTCACTACTATAATTTATCAACTAAATAACACTCTACTAATATCTTTACATCATTAAGTCCATAACATCAATTAATACAAACACTAACTATCTAGCATAATAACACTTATACAATACAACATAAAAACTACTATCATCACTAAACACTCCAACAAATACACAACTTACATACAATAATACAACACTCATACTATCTCTATACAATACACACTTAAATAACCTATATTATTAACTACAGACATAAATAAACACTAACTATACAAGTACACACATAAATAACACTATACTATACAATACACACATTAATAAACAACTTATTCTATACTATACAGACTTAAATAAACACTATACGTACAATACACACATTCATAACACTATCTTTACAAACAGACATATTAACAGATTACTATACAATACAGACATAAATAACACTATACTGTACAATACAACACATAAATAAACACAATTATATACAATTACACACATAAATAAACACTTACTTTAACACTACGTCATAATTGAACAAAAAAAAAAAACCCAACGATACTATACAATACACACATAAAATAACACATATACTATACAATAACAATAAATAACACTATACTATACAATACAGACATAAATAACCACAGTATACTATAACTATACACACATAAATACTCTATACTGTACAATACAGCACATAAATAACACTATACTAGTACAATACAGACATAAAGAACACTATACTATACAATACAGCACATAAATATCACTACTACAATACAACATAAATAACACTATACTATACAATACACACATAAATAACACTATACTATACAATACACACATAAATAACACTATACTATACAATACAGACATAAATAACACTATACTATACAATACACACATAAATAACACTATACTATACAATACACACATAAATAACACTATACTATACAATACAGACATAAATAACACTATACTATACAATACACACATAAATAACACTATACTATACAATACAGACATAAATAACACTATACTATACAATACACACATAAATAACACTATACTATACAATACACACATAAATAACACTATACTATACAATACACACATAAATAACACTATACTATACAATACACACATAAATAACACTATACTATACAATACACACATAAATAACACTATACTATACAATACACACATAAATAACACTATACTATACAATACACACATAAATAACACTATACTATACAATACAGACATAAATAACACTATACTATACAATACAGACATAAATAACACTATACTATACAATACAGACATAAATAACACTATACTATACAATACACACATAAATAACACTATACTATACAATACACACATAAATAACACTATACTATACAATACACACATAAATAACACTATACTATACAATACACACATAAATAACACTATACTATACAATACACACATAAATAACACTATACTATACAATACACACATAAATAACACTATACTATACAATACACACATAAATAACACTATACTATACAATACACACATAAATAACACTATACTATACAATACACACATAAATAACACTATACTATACAATACACACATAAATAACACTATACTATACAATACACACATAAATAACACTATACTATACAATACACACATAAATAACACTATACTATACAATACACACATAAATAACACTATACTATACAATACACACATAAATAACACTATACTATACAATACACACATAAATAACACTATACTATACAATACACACATAAATAACACTATACTATACAATACAGCCATAAATAACACTACTATACAATACAGCCATAAATAACACTACTATACAATACACACATAAATAACACTATACTATACAATACACACATAAATAACACTATACAAGACAATACAGACATAAATAACACTATACTATACAATACAGACATAAATAACACTATACTATACAATACACACATAAATAACACTATACTATACAATACACACATAAATAACACTATACTATACAATACACACATAAATAACACTATACTATACAATACAGACATAAATAACACTATACTATACAATACACACATAAATAACACTATACTATACATTACAGCCATAAATAACACTACTATACAATACACACATAAATAACACTATACTATACAATACACACATAAATAACACTATACAAGACAATACAGACATAAATAACACTATACTATACAATACACACATAAATAACACTATACTATACAATACACACATAAATAACACTATACTATACAATACACACATAAATAACACTATACTATACAATACACACATAAATAACACTATACTATACAATACACACATAAATAACACTATACTATACAATACAGACATAAATAACACTATACTATACAATACAGACATAAATAACACTATACTATACAATACACACATAAATAACACTATACTATACAATACAGACATAAATAACACTATACTATACAATACACACATAAATAACACTATACTATACAATACAGACATAAATAACACTATACTATACAATACAGACATAAATAACACTATACTATACAATACACACATAAATAACACTATACTATACAATACACACATAAATAACACTATACTGTACAATACACACATAAATAACACTATACTATACAATACACACATAAATAACACTATACTGTACAATACACACATAAATAACACTATACTATACAATACACACATAAATAACACTATACTATACAATACACACATAAATAACACTATACTATACAATACACACATAAATAACACTATACTATACAATACACACATAAATAACACTATACTATACAATACAGACATAAATAACACTATACTATACAATACACACATAAATAACACTATACTATACAATACACACATAAATAACACTATACTATACAATACACACATAAATAACACTATACTATACAATACACACATAAATAACACTATACTATACAATACACACATAAATAACACTATACTATACAATACACACATAAATAACACTATACTATACAATACAGACATAAATAACACTATACTATACAATACACACATAAATAACACTATACTATACAATACACACATAAATAACACTATACTATACAATACAGACATAAATAACACTACTATACAATACAGACATAAATAACACTACTATACAATACACACATAAATAACACTATACTATACAATACACACATAAATAACACTATACTATACAATACAGACATAAATAACACTATACTATACAATACACACATAAATAACACTATACTATACAATACAGACATAAATAACACTATACTATACAATACACACATAAATAACACTATACTATACAATACACACATAAATAACACTATACTATACAATACACACATAAATAACACTATACTATACAATACACACATAAATAACACTATACTATACAATACACACATAAATAACACTATACTATACAATACAGACATAAATAACACTATACTATACAATACACACATAAATAACACTATACTGTACAATACACACATAAATAACACTATACTATACAATACAGACATAAATAACACTATACTATACAATACAGACATAAATAACACTATACTATACAACACACACATAAATAACACTATACTATACAACACACACATAAATAACACTATACTATACAACACACAAATAAATAACACTATACTATACAACACACACATAAATAACACTATACTATACAATACAGACATAAATAACACTATACTATACAATACACACATAAATAACACTATACTATACAATGCACACATAAATAACACTATACTATACAATACAGACATAAATAACACTATACTATACAATACAGACATAAATAACACTATACTATACAATACACACATAAATAACACTATACTATACAATGCACACATAAATAACACTATACTATACAATACACACATAAATAACACTATACTATACAATACAGACATAAATAACACTATACTATACAATACAGACATAAATAACACTATACTATACAATACACACATAAATAACACTATACTATACAATACACACATAAATAACACTATACTATACAATACACACATAAATAACACTATACTATACAATGCACACATAAATAACACTATACTATACAATACACACATAAATAACACTATACTATACAATACACACATAAATAACACTATACTATACAATGCACACATAAATAACACTATACTATACAATACACACATAAATAACACTATACTATACAATACACACATAAATAACACTATACTATACAATACAGCCATAAATAACACTACTATACAATACAGCCATAAATAACACTACTATACAATACACACATAAATAACACTATACTATACAATACACACATAAATAACACTATACAAGACAATACAGACATAAATAACACTATACTATACAATACAGACATAAATAACACTATACTATACAATACACACATAAATAACACTATACAAGACAATGCACACATAAATAACACTATACTATACAATGCACACATAAATAACACTATACTATACAATACAGACATAAATAACACTATACTATACAATACACACATAAATAACACTATACTATACATTACAGCCATAAATAACACTACTATACAATACACACATAAATAACACTATACTATACAATACACACATAAATAACACTATACAAGACAATACAGACATAAATAACACTATACTATACAATACACACATAAATAACACTATACTATACAATACACACATAAATAACACTATACTATACAATACACACATAAATAACACTATACTATACAATACACACATAAATAACACTATACTATACAATACACACATAAATAACACTATACTATACAATACAGACATAAATAACACTATACTATACAATACACACATAAATAACACTATACTATACAATACAGATATAAATAACACTATACAAGACAACACACACATAAATAACACTATACTATACAATACAGACATAAATAACACTATACTATACAATACAGATATAAATAACACTATACAAGACAATACACACATAAATAACACTATACTATACAATACACACATAAATAACACTATACTATACAATACACACATAAATAACACTATACTATACAATACACACATAAATAACACTATACTATACAATACAGATATAAATAACACTATACTATACAACACACACATAAATAACACTATACTATACATCACACACATAAATAACACTATACTATACAATACACACATAAATAACACTATACTATACAATACAGATATAAATAACACTATACAAGACAATACAGACATGCTACAGATGCGCTACAGACGTGACTGCTACCCCACTACACGTCTCTGATCATCACCTGGTATCCTTCACCATCACTCTCCCTACCCCACCTAAAACTACCTCTCACCCCCTCGCTCTTACCCGCTGCAACCTTCACTCTGTCTCTCCTTTTTCTGTAGCTTCTGGCACTCTTTCTTCTCTTCCTGATCCTGAGTCTTTTTCCTCACTACCCTTGGACTCAGCCACAGATACTTTCCTCTCATCTCTTTCCTCAATTATGGACTTTCTCTGCCTTCTACAAGGAAAAGATTGAAGCTTCCTCACATGACCCTCAGAAATTCCACAACATCATCTCTTCTCTGCTCAACCCCCCGGCTCCTCCTTCTTCATCCTCCCTGACTGCAGAAGACTTTGCTTCTTTCTACCAGGAGAAGATTGAGGAAATCTGCCGGACCTTCACTTCAGCCCCGACTGCACTTACATCCCACAGTATGGATTCCCCTACACCTTCGTTATAGCATTTCTCAACTTTAGCATCAGAAGAGATTTTACAACTCATCCAGTCCTTCAATCCTACCACCTGCCCATTGGATCCACTCCCTTCCACTATGCTCCAGACCATCTCGCAAGACCTTCTGCCCTTCATTACCACTATCATCAATAGATCCATAGCATCTGGTCATGTACTAACTACTTTCAAGAGAGTAAGGGTTATTCCCATCGTAAAGAAATCTACTCTGGATCCATCAGACATCAGTAACTACAGACTGGTATCACTTCTTTCGTTTCTTTCAAAAATTCTTGAACGCATTGTCTTTAATCAACTGTCTGTCTATCTCTCACAGAACAACCAGAGAAAGAGAGAGAGAGAGAAAGCCCTTTTGGATGTCTCTGAGAAACTACATGCTGCTAGATCAGCCAAACTGTCATCCGTCCTTATCCTCCTAGACCTTTCATCAGCATTTGATACGGTCAAGCACAAGACTCTCTTGTCCACCCTCAGGAGTCTTGGGATTTGTGGATCAGCTTGGGAATGGTTCGCTTCCTACCTGGAAGGACGCTCATATCAGGTAACATGGAGGGGAGAGACATCTGCTCCACGCAGACTCTCCACTGGTGTCCCACAGGGCTCAGTACTTGGTCCTCTTCTTTTCTCCCTGTATACTTACTCTCTTGGTGAAGTTATTTCCTCACATGGGTTTTCTTACCACTACTATGCTGATACACAACTTATCTTCTCTTTCCCACCCTCAGATACCACAGCTTCTGACCGGATCTCAGCATGTCTGGCAGAAATTTCTTCATGGATGACTGCTCATGAGTTAAAGCTCAATCCTAACAAAACTGAACTGCTGATCATCAGGTGATTCATCCCCAGGTCACGACCTTGCTATATCCTTGCACAAAGATCTGATCTCCCCGTCAGCCACAGCTCACAACCTTGGGGTAACCATGGACACTCAACTGTCCTTTTCCTCTCATGTTGCTAATGTGACTCGCTCATGTCGGTTTCTTCTCTACAACATTAGAAGGATTCGGCCATTTTTGTCCACACAGGCTGCTCAGGTACTTGTTCAGTCTCTTGTCATTTCTAGACTGGATTACTACAACACACTGCTGGCAGGTCTACATATGAACGCAATCCGTCTTCTGCAAATGATCCAAAACGCAGCTGCAAGGCTTGTTTTCAACCTGCCAAAGTTCTCAGTAGTTCTCAGGCTCAGTAGTGATTTTTCCTGCCTGGTTTCTGGTTCTTGTGTCGTACAAGTCCTGGGGGGTGGGCAGGGGGGCACCACTTATTATTTCTGCTGTTTTTACTGTGTGTTGCAGTCTGTTCCTGTCCTGTTTAGTTGCTGCACCAAACCAGATGGTGATGGATGTGAACAGGACAGATTCAATGACTGCAGTGTAGAACAGCATCAACAGCTCCTGTGGCAGACCAAACTTCCTTAATTGACGTAGAAACTACATCCTCTGCTGGGCCTTTTTGATGATGGAGTTTATGTTGGACTCCCATTTCAGGTCTTGGGAAATGGTAATGCACAGAAACTTGAAGGTCTCCACAGATGACACCGGGCTATTGGATATTGTGAGGGGGAGTAGTGTTGAGGGGTCTTTCCTAAAGTCTACTATCATCTCCACAGTTTTGAGGGTGTTTGAGCTCTAGACTGTTCTGACTGCATCATAGCACCAGCCGCTTCACCTCCTGCCGGTATGCAGACTCATCAGCATTTTGGATGCGACCGATGAGCGTAGTATCATCTGCTAATTTCAGGAGTTTAACAGTTTGGTCACTTGAAGTGCAGTCATTAGTGTAGAGGGAGAATAGCAGTGGGGAGAGGACACATCCCTGAGGAGCGCCAGTACTGATTGTCCGAATGCTGGAGGTGACACCTCCCAGTCTCACCTGTTGTTTCCTGTCTGTCAGGAAGCTGGTGATCCACTTCCTGACAGCGCCTAATAAGATTTTACCGTCGATTGTCAAAACAACAACAACGACAAAGTAACAAAACTTTAGTTTAGAAATTGATTAATTAGCATTAGCTAGTATAATAATAATTATTACCTACGACTTAAATCAGCTGCTAACTCAAATTATGTTAAATATATATATATATATATATATATATATATATATATATATATATATATATATAAATTTTATATTCAGACCTTTAGATATTTGTCACATAAGCAACCATTTTAGTGAAATTTTATTGACCTTCAAGCGAGTTGCACTTGATCTGTTCTCTCTTCAGAATCAGTGTGCTTGCACATACAAAGAATTTGTTTTAGTGTCATACGCTTCCAGAACACAGAGACAAGATGAGAATATAAAATAATACACACATGTAAAATGTAAAAATTAATTTACATACAGTTGTGCTATATATGGTAGAATGGAACAGGGATGGTAATAATTAAATGTAACGGTGGGAACATTTAACTGCTCATGAGGTAGATTGTCTGAGGGGAAAAAACTGTTCTTGTGCCTGGTTGTGCTGGTATTTGGGGCTCTGTAGCGCCAGCCAGATGGTATAAGTTCAAAGGAAGACTTGGATGTGAGGGATCTTTTCTGAGCTCTTTTCCTCACTCTGGATATATAGAGTTCTTGAAGGGTGTGTAAGGGAACACCAATAATCCTCTCAGCAGTCTGAACCGTTCTCTGTAGTCTTCCGATGTCTGATTATGACGATGACGGCTGAGTGGAAGTTTTTCAGCAGCTCCTGTGGCAGGTTAAACTTCCTCTATTGGTTTAGGAACTACATCCTTTGTTGGTCCTTTTTAATAGTGGTGTTGATGTGAGTGTCCCGCTTCAGGTGCTGGGAGATGGTAGAGCCCAGGAACTTGAATGCCTTCACTGTAACCATGATGGTGTTGAAGGCCGAACTGAAATCTACAAACAGGATCCTTGCATAAGTCCCTGATTTATCCAGGTGTTACTTCATGTAATGATGAAGTTTACTGCATCATCCACAGACCTGTTTGTTTAAGCAGATAAGCAAACTGCAGAGGCTCCAGTAAGTGTCCAGTGAAGTCTTTCAGATAAGGCAGGACCAGTTCATGACAACAGATGTCAGTGTCACAGGTCGTTAAGTCCTGTTATCTTGGTTTTCTTTGGGACGAGGATGACGGTTGAGCTCCAATGATCTGTTGAAAATCTGTGTGAAAATGGTTGCCAGCTGGTCAGCACAGGATTTCAGAGAGGTTGGTCTGACAGCATGTGATCTTTAGTAAGTTATTGATTCGCCACAGTGCTGAGGGATGCTGTCTTGTAGTTGGTGATTGCTTTCAAACCTTTCAAGACTGAAGTTGAGTCGTTAGAGGTGAACTGAACCTCCAACGTTTTAGTGTAGCTCTTCTTAGCCCGCTCTAATCTCCTTATTCAGTGTGTTCCTGGCCTGATTGTACAAGACCCTGTCATCATTTCTGCAGGCATCCTCATTGGTCTGATGAAGATGTCTCAGTTTTTCTGTAAATCATGGCTTATCATTGTTGAATGTTAGATGGCTTCTGGTAGGGATGCAAATGTCCTCACAGAAACTGATATATGAGGTTAGAGTCTCAGTAAACTTGTCCAGATCATTGGTGGCAGCTTCAAAAACCCTCCAATCACTGAGGTCAAAATAGGCTTGTGAAACCTGCTCTGTGTTGTCGCTCCATCTCTTTACAGTCTTTACAGGTTTGACAGATGTACAGTAAGTATTTGCCTGTAGGTTGGTATAAGATGAACCAGGCAGTGATCAGAGAGACCCACAGCTGGCCGTGAGGGTGAGAGATATCCATTCTTCATTGTGGTGTAACAAAGGCCCAGTACAGTATATCACTGTCTCTATGGGACATGTAATGTACTGTCTGTATTTTGTTAGGTCACAGAAGAGATTTGCTTTATTAAAGTCCCCAAGAATTATTATAACAGAGTCGGGGTGTTGTTCTGTCCCTGTAATCTGATCAGTTTTTGTAAAGCCAGGATCTCTCCGTTTATTCAGCGTCACGGTCCGCAGATGTAGCTCGCTGTGCGTCGTGGTGTCGTTCAGACACAGAGCAGCTGAGTGTGACATCCTTTTTCCTGGATAAATTCGGTGTTCGTTCATGTTGTTGGGTCGAGAGCGGAGGTTCGCCGGGTGGATGCAGGGCAGTGTTATACAGAATCTTCTCTGTGTGTGCGTCATGAGCGCACCGGCGCGTTTCCACCGTCTACGCCGCTGTTCCGTTACATACAGTGTTTATCATCCGAATAGTCGATAACCGTTAGGGGATTTTGTGGTGTTCTGCTGAATATTCAGCAGTTCCTCCCCAGTAAAACTGATAGTGTTTGATAAACACAAAACAGGAAAAACACTAAAATAACTGGATAGTGAAGCACCGCGTCTGCCGTCCTGTTTCCTCTCCTTATACCGTCGTCAGAAAATTTGTAATTCAACAAAATGTTCTGGTGAGCATGAGTCGTGTTTTCTAAGACATTTGTAATAACATGACCCGTCACCAGGTGGCACAATCTGTATTAGAAACTGAACTTCAATTAAACCTGTGATTGAACACAGCAGCTACATCTGTACGTTAATGCGTCCGCCATATTAGAGAGGTTCAATGAAAATGAAACGAGTTTGTAATCTGGTGATTTGTTTCACATTATAAACGTTTACTTTGCTACAGACGACATACAATTCTGAATATCTTTCAGGAGGAGGTATAAATACAAATACACCCTATGATGTAATATGTGACAAAGGGATGTAGCTAAATGTAGATAAAGTTATCATCATAAAGCAAGGGAAGTGTTTGGTAACAATAGGTTTATTTTTACACCAGATTTTACTAATCATTAAATAATGTTCCAGTAGAAATAAATATTCATTAAATCCACTGTTTTTTTTTTCATTTCCCAAAACATTGTTTAAAGAAAGAAAGAAAGAAAGAAAGAAAGAAAATAATGTGTAAATAAACAACAAAAAAAACCACCACAAATAATATTTTATACTCTCATATAAATAATAAATTGCAACTATTTATTTAGCATAAAGGAAGTAGCACAACATAACATTACTTTAGTTAATAATCACTAATCGTAAACCAAGTCGTTCGATTTAAATTTGTAAAAGAATTCTTAGTGTGAAGCTTGGAATTACAACATTTTTGAGTTTTGTGCCTTTGTGCTAGTGGGGAAAACAACAACAGCAACAAAAACAAACAAACAAACAAACAAACAAACTAGGCCTTCATAAATGTTGTGTTTTATTTCTGCACAAAAATACGCAAACTAGCAACAAACTTTAGTGAAATAAGTTTAATGGATTCATTTTCTCAAAATAATTCAGTGTTGATTTCCTGAACTTGTGTGTTTATGTTGTTGATCTAACGCACATACAGTTAACCTTTTGCATAAAACTAGAGAAAGTTTGATGCAAAAGGATAAACGTTCACTTTAAACTACAGGGTGTCTGCAGGACATTTTCAAAAAAGTTCCAAGAAACACCAGTTGCTAAGAACGTCCGCTGAAGGTCCTGAAAAGTCTCACATTTATTCTGTTTTGTATTATTTCTGTGAAGCTGTTAGCCAGTGTGCACTTTCTGAACCCAGTGTTGAGGAAGGCAAGGCAAGGCAAGGCAAGGCAAGGCAAGGCAAGGCAAGGCAAGGCAAGGCAAGGCAAGTTTATTTGTATAGCACATTTCATACACAGAGGTCATTCAAAGTGCTTTACATAGAAATTAGAAAACAGTTTATAAGAGAGGAAAAAAAATATGTAAAAATAAGAGACATACGATAAAATCATAATAAAAACAGAGAACAGTTAAAGAAAATAAATGTGATTTCAATAAAAACAGTTTAAAATATGTTAAAAAGAATAAAACAGGAGTAAAAGTGATTAGGATAAAAAGTGCAGTCAGTGTGAAGCAGCACAGTGATCATTTAGTAAATACAGAGTTAAACAGATGTGTTTTTAATCTTGATTTAAAAGTGTCTACTGTTGAAGCACATCTGATCTCTTCTGGAAGCTGATTCCAGCTATAGGTGGCGTAATAACTAAATGCTGACGCACCTTGTTTTGAGTGAACCCTCGGTATCTCTAACTGACCTGATCCTAATGATCTGAGTCGTCTGCTTGGTTTATATTCAGTTAGCATATCTGTAATGTATTTCGGTCCTAAGCCATGAAGTGATTTATAAACGAGTAACAATACTTTAAATCTATTCTAAATGTAACTGGAAGCCAGTGTAAGGACCTGAGGACTGGAGTGATGTGCAGTAAAGGTTTGTGGTGTGGTTCAGTTTTTTATCCTGTTCTAATTTAAAAATGTTATAAATGCTGTAAACTTTAAACAATGCTAAATTCACCTAATTCACCTTTCTGACCTCAGACTTGAAAAAATAAAGAAATTTCCCTGAAAGTTTCTTCATCCTGGAGTTCAGCAGATAACACCATGTCCACATGGCAGCTCCAAGCTTCATATTTATAGCTGGGTTTTTAGCTCAAGTTACATTTCACTCTTTTAAGAATATAAATATATCATTTATTTTATATATACATATATAATTATTATGTGTTTAAAAGGTGTTTATTATGATTATAACATGTCTTTTACTTTTTTTTTTTTCATTTTTTACCTCTAATGTGAGCTGTACTGTACGTGATGTTTACGGCCTGAGCTCTTTTCTAAATCAGGAGCCATTTTTTAAAATAAAAAAACTTAACAAAAATATTCAACAAATTCAGTACAAAGAATCATCTGTGTTTGTGAGTCTGATCTAAAGTGAGTCTGATCTAAAGTGAGACTGATCTAAAGTGAGTCTGATCTAAAGTGAGTCTGATCTAAAGTGAGTCTGATCTAAAGTGAGTCTGATTTAATCTAAAGTGAGTCTGATCTAAAGTGAGTCTGATCTAAAGTGAGTCTGATCTAAAGTGAGTCTGATCTAAAGTGAGTCTGATTTAATCTAAAGTGAGTCTGATCTAAAGTGAGTCTGATTTAATCTAAAGTGAGTCTGATCTAAAGTGAGTCTGATCTAAAGTGAGTCAGGACTCTGTTGTAGTTTCAGTGTGTTTTAGACGTGTGTTTGTCCCTCTGTTGATGATCTTACACTGAATTTTAGTGTTGAAGAGAAATCTGAGCTGCTTTTTAGATGAACAAACACTCAGAGCTTCTCAGAGAGCAGAAATGGGTTTGATATCAACATTTACTCTGAACATACAAACATCTGTGTGGAGAAAAAATACTTTTCTATAAATCTATCAGCTCTAGTGTTGTAGAGAAAAACAGAAACAGTGATGAAACTCTACAAAGTCCTGAGTGTCTACTTTCATATGAGCTTCATATTAACACCAGTGAGGAGTGAGACGTGAGGAAGACGTTCAGTCATCAACACGGACACGATAAAATATTAAAACTCAATTGCTTTAATCTTATGTCTATTTTCTGCTATTTGAATTTAGATTTATTCTTCATCTCATCTCATATTTATTACTCAGATATCCCAGAATTCTCTTCACCTCGGGTTCCCAGAGGAACTGTTTCATGTGTGAGAGACCTGGTGTTTATGACTGAAGGATTCAGATGCAGAAGGATTGTTTTCTCCAGCGGTTTGATTGAACACTGAGTGTATGACTGAGAGAAGCATTCCCACAACACCTGGGGCTTTATTTCACCAGCTGCCCCGGGGGAGCTTCACAGCAGGGTAACAGCACATGCAGGTCTAAAGAACACTGACCAGAACTCAGAACTTCACACACACACACACACACACACACACACACACACACACACACACACACACACACACACACATCCTGTATTCAGAAAGCCGGCAGCACCACAGGGAACACCGACACTGTAAATCCACCCTAACGCTTGTGTCCTCCGTTTCCTGTTTCCTCTCCTGTGTTTTTGTATCAGCACACAATTGTGTTCAAGGTACAGAAGTGAAATAAGGAAACAACGACTCGAAGTATTTACAGTTTTATTAACATAATACGATATTTACATCCTTTTACTTTCATAAACTCTGCTTTATTCTTCATCTCACACCAAAACACACAAATAAAAGCTGCCCACTGCTCTTCTGTTCACAGACACAATTAACTCTTTCACTTCTGCAAATTATTGTTCTATAAAACGCAGCACTAATAAATGCAGGCAGGCGGTCGGTTCACATCCAACCCCAGATCTTACAGGAGCGAGTTTTAGATCAGGGATAAAAATATTTCTTTGGACTGCAGCGCTGCAGATGACAAAATGTCGTAAAAACGCTGCGACGAATTGAAGATTTATGGAGCCGCTGTGAGACGAAGCAAGTAAACGACTGATTAAATGACAGATCTGCTTCAGTCAGAAACATAAAGGTATTAAATAATCACAGTAAGGCTGAAACACACGACACACCACACAATAAGAACAGGATCGTTTCATACACAACATTTTATTTCAGAAACTGGTTTTAGTTTAGGGGGGCACGGTGCCTCACACCTCCAGGGTCGGGGTTCGATTCCCGCCTCCACCTTGTGTGTGTGGAGTTTGCATGTTCTCCCCGTGCCTCGGGGGTTTCCTCCGGGTACTCTGGTTTCCTCCCCCGGTCCAAAGACATGCATGGTAGGTTGATTGGCATCTCTGGAAAATTGTCCGTAGTGCGTGAGTGAATGAGAATGAGAGTGTGTGTGTGTGTGTGTGTGTGTGTGTGTGTGTGTGTGTGTGTGTGTGTGTGCCCTGCGATGGGTTGGCACTCCGTCCAGGGTGTATCCTGCCTTGATGCCCGATGACACCTGAGATAGGCACAGGCTCCCCGTGACCCGAGGTAGTTCGGATAAGCGGTAGAAGATGAGTGAATGAATGAATGAATGGTTTTAGTTTTCAGTTTATTCTAAATTTAGTTAATGAATCAAAACAGGATTTTGTGTTTTGTGCTTTTGAGATTTTCTCAATTTTTCATAAATGGATGACATCATGTCTGTTATTTAAAGATTTATTGGTTTTAGAGGCCAAAGATTTATACAGTTTTAGAGGCGTGTCATTTGAAGGCGTGTCAGTTGAAAACGTGTCAGTTGAAGACGTGTCAGTTGAAGGCGTGTCAATTGAAAACGTGTCAGTTGAAGGCGTGTCAGTTGAAGGCGTGTCAGTTGAAGGCGTGTCAATTGAAAACGTGTCAGTTGAAGGCGTGTCAGTTGAAGACGTGTCAGTTGAAGACGTGTCAATTGAAAACGTGTCAGTTGAAGACGTGTCAGTTGAAGGCGTGTCAGTTGAAGACATGTCATAAAAAAGACCTGTCAATTTTGTGTTTTTTTTTTTTTTTTTTTACCTTTTTTAACGACAGAAATCCTACACACTGCAGCTGTAATAACAGAAATAAATTTTAGGATGAAATATTATCATAACAGCAGATATTCTGACAGCGGCTTTGGGCTTATCACACAGACTGAAGACCAAGTTCAGAATTGTGAAGAACAGAAATATTTCTAAATCATAAATCAGAACAAATCCTCTTCAGCTCTGCAGTGACAATTTTATCCAGCTTTATAAGCAGCGAGTCTGACAGGAAGGCAGAAAATCAGATTTGCATGGGCTTCAGTGTCAGATGTTTTTATGTCAGCTGAATTGTGAGAGAATAGAATAAAAAACAGGCAGAAAGAAAGAAAGAAGAAGAAGAAGAAAAGACGGGAAGAGAGACAGCGAGAGCAGCTGCTTGTCTGAATACGGAGACTCCATTTAATCATCAAATGCTTTCTATTTACACAAAGAGAGAAAGTAAAGAAAACACTGGGTCTAATTCATGACATACAAACTGCAGGATTCCTTCTTTACAGTCCAGTCATTACCTTCTGTGATTTTGTCATCTCTTGTTCAGAGAAGAAGGAAGGAGATGGAGAGAGAAGAGGAGGAGGAGGAGACCAGAGACTTAATCAGAGCTTCACCTGTCTCACCCATCCCCAACAGAGAGAGAGAGAGAGAGAGAGAGAGAGAGAGAGACAGAGAGACAGAGAGAAAGAGAAACAGAGAGATATAGAGATAGAAAGAGAGAGATAGATAGAGAGAGAGCAACAGAGAGAGAGACAGAGAGAGAGAGAGAGAGAGAGAGAGAGAGAGAGAGAGAGAGAGAGAAACAGAGAGAGAGACAGAGAGAGATAGAAAGAGAGAGACAGACAGAGAGAGAGAGACAGAGAGCGAGACAGAGAGAGAGAGAGAGAGAGGGAGAGAGAGAGATAGAAAGAGAGAAAGAGAGAGAGAGAGAGAGAGAGAGAGAGAGAGAGAGACAGAGAGAGAGAGAGTGAGAGACAGAAAAAGAGAGAGAGAGAGAGAGAGAGAGAGAGAGAGAGAGAGAGAGAGAGAGGATAAAAGGATAAAAGCAGAGATTGACAGGGTGAAAAAATTTCAGAGGGATGATCATTACATCACAATTGTATTGAGTTGAGACAGTGAGAGTGACAGAGGGATAGAAATAGAAAGAGAGAAAAGAAAGAGATGTCTGTCAAATGCTATCAATGTAAATGTAAGAATGACTGAGAAGAGAGAGTGAGAGAGAAAGAAACAGTCATGATAATAAAACTGGACTAAAATCATGGGGGGGGGGGATTAAACCGAGGGAGAGTGACAGAGAGAAAAGTAAAGAAAGACAGAGAAGAAACGTGATGGAGAGAGATATAAAGTGAGAGAGAAAGAAAGGTAGACAGATACAAAGAAAGTGTGAGAGAGATGGACAGAGAGAAAGAGAGAGAGTTTCACAGATTGACAGAAATGGGGTAGTAAAGAGGTGATGTGTGTGAAAGAGAGAAGGTTAAAAGGATTAAATGAATCATCTTTCTTTCTTTCTTTCTTTCTTTCTTTCTTTCTTTCTTTCTTTCTTTCTTTCTTTCTTTCTTTCTTTCTTTCTTTCTCTCTCTCTCTCTGAATAAGAATGTATGGTCTCTGACCTTTCAGATAGTGAGAGGAGGCTACAGTTATATTTATCATGTCTGCCATCGTGTCCTACTTTGACTGACCTTTTTGGCTGCACAGTAACATGATGAACACAGCGCTTTGTTCTTCCTCACCATCGTCCTCTGTCTCTGGATTACAAACACAGGATCACAACAACAGCTCTGGACTCAGATGTGCTTCTTTAACGCACAGCACTGGCACTAAGGAGTAATTAGGTGACAGGAAGTTGACATAACCTGTAATAATGAGAGAGAGAGTGAGACTCTGAGCTCTGAGCAATAGCCATGAAATTCCTTTCTGATTAAACCTCCCATATTAAAATTTATCCTCCACGCAGTCTCATGGTGAACATTTTAAAGTGTCAGCAAAATAAAACACAAAAAAGTTTTCAGAAAGTGAAAATGAACAGCTGCAGTTTGTAATATTTTAAAGAAGCACTGTGTAAAAAGGTAGTTTACTTCCTCCTTGACTCCACCCACCATTAACATCCATCTACATGATGCCTCGCCCCCTGAATCCCAGAGAGGAGGAGTAGGTTGGTATCGGCGCTATTAAAGGTGCAGTTTGTAATATTTTAAAGGTGCATTATGTAAAATGTATGTACCAGAAGTTATTACAGAAATATTGTAATTTGTGTACTGTTTGACTCCACCCACTGGCCACACCCACTGACTCAATGAACACCCCCAGAATACAGGCATTTGTTCTTGCCTACATTTTAAGTGGCAGTTTGTAATACATTAAATGTGCATTAGGTAACATTTGAGCTCTAGCAGTTCTAACATTCATTCATTCATTTTCTACCGCTTATCCGAACTACCTCGGGTCACGGGCATCATCGGGCATCAAGGCAGGATACACCCTGGACGGAGTGCCAACCCATCACAGGGCACACACACACACACACTCTCATTCACTCACACACTCACACATTACGGACAGTTTTCCAGAGATGCCAATCAACCTACCATGCATGTCTTTGGACCGGGGGAGGAAACCGGAGTACCCGGAGGAAACCCCCGAGGCACGGGGAGAACATGCAAACTCCACACAAACAAGGTGGAGGTGGGAATCGAACCCCTAACCCTGGAGGTGTGAGGTGAACGTGCTAACCACTAAGCCACCGTGCCCCCGCAGTTCTAAAAGAAATATTAAAATTTGTTTATGCCTTGACTCGCAGAATGTCATGGAAGCTTCCAGACGTTTAGAAGTCAATGAAGATTTCAGAAGGTTGTGGAAGGGTGCGGAAGATTGAAGGACACAAATCACCTAGAAGGTCACATAAGGTTATAAATGTTTTTTTTTAGAAAGTGTCATAAGTCACAGATGATCACTTCTATGAGTTATGATGGCACAGAGGATCACTGAAGATTGCAGAAGGTCAAAAAGGCCACTGTAGAAGGTGAAAAAGGGCATAGAAGTTCAGAAGGTTTGGATGTCAGAGTAGAGATGCAGTAGCACAAACACTGCTGCAGAAGGTAACAGAAGATTGCTGGAGGTTGAAGAAAGTCATAGGTAAATATGGACAAAGAAGATGAGAGAAAACACCAAAGTTTGCAGAAGTTCAAAACCTTTAGAGAAATCAGAAAGGTAACAGAAGAGTGAAGAATGTCAAAGACCACTGCAGAAGATCAAAAACAGTCACTGAAGGTTCAGCAAGCTTACAGAAGGTCTGAGAAGGTTGCAGAAGATCTGTGACCATTACAGAAGCTTTAAAAGGCCACTGAAGGTTGTAGAAGATTATAGAATGCAAAGCGTTGCAGGAGGCCAAAAACAATTGCAGAAGGTCATGTAAAGTTTCAGAAGCTCACAGAGGACCAGTGAACTTTGCAGAAGGTTGAAGACTATCAAAGAAGTTTGTTTGCAGAATCTCAGTGAATACTGCAGAAGAGATGCAGGTCAAAGACTACTGCAGGAGGAGGAAGAAGATCATGTAAGTTTGAGAAAGGTCACATGAGACTGCAGACGGTTACAGAAGTCCAGCAAGGTTGTAGAAGATTGCAGAAA